>NC_084995.1:23679974-23707474 GCF_963854185.1 Sardina pilchardus | reverse complement strand
TCTGCCTGTTTTTGGTTCCCTCGGTGTGAAAAGGGAGCTTTAAACTGCCATGCGTGAGAGAAATAGCGACATGAGTCACATGTACTAATGTGTAGTGATTGATTTGTTGTGTTAGTTTTGTGTTTCTGTTTGTGTCACATACCAGCTTTTATTTGCAATGCTTCATGCAACGGGTTTCTCTGACTGAAACACTCGAATACATATTGCAATTGTTCTCTTATATGGTAAAAAGAAAGCTCTTCTGGAACAGGACTGATTAAAGCGTAATTGTTTAAATAATAAACAGCACTCTGGAGTATTAGCTCAGCAATTTAAATTGTGTTTAATTATTTATGCAAACCATTTAATTTATCACACAAAACATCCATTTATTAATCTAAAGCACATAATGTGCTATGCTGAGTGAGCACTCTGTGAGTGTATTTCATTTCATGTTATCCTTGTTGTTAGGTCACATGCTGTAAATCTACACATTTGACTGTGTCCTTGCAGGTAAGGTTTTGAATGTCACTGAACATCTGTCGTCAAGTATAGATCTGTGTCATCTCCATGGTAACTTCCCCTGAGTCACACATCCTCATCACTGGTAGCAACACATCTGTTGTCACCGTGGCCTGTAGGATATAAACATGCATACTTTCATGAAACCACTAATATATCAAAACCAATCACTATTTCTTTGTATACAAGTTGTGGTTAAAACATTAAAAAGTTCAACAGATTCTCATTTCACAATGCTGTAATTACAATGTAATAACCACTTTTCACAACCTTATGACATGACAAGTCTACAACAAATGTTGAAAAAAAAAACTATTGTCGTCAAAAGCAATGTTTTAAGTTAAAGGTATCTATGCAGTGAAAAAATCTACTTAAAGATCTCAGAGTTCATGTGTTGCATCCAAATACAAAGGCCCCTCAACACTTAGCAGATATTCATGGCTACACAGACGTGTGCTAGGTACATGTACTGTATATCACTGACACCACAGCTAATCAGTATTTCCTAGACATTCCCCTGCACAGAATTTTTGTAGCATTTTAAATGTGCACGGCACAGTATGTGGGATTTCTATAACATGTAAGCTGCATACAAATGGCAATGCACAAGGCAGTGTTGATCTTGATACCAATCTTGCTAGTTATCTAACAAGTAATAGGATTGGCCAAGAAACGATGTCCACACCCTCCTTTTCTTACTCTACCTCACAAAGTCCTTTTGTACACAGGGAACATTTTGCACTGCATCACATCATTGTGCATTGAGACTATGTGTTGGTTTTATTACCCTACTGCACCTTGCATGGTCCAAACAGTCCTAGACTTTAGTTTTCCCACGAACGACTCTGTGCCATGCTTCACTGATAGAATCAATGAGAGGCAATGGGAGGCAACTGAGTAATTTGCAATGAGCAACAAAGGCACCACTCACAAAAGGAGATGCAAAGACCCCATTGGGCACGAGTGTGTTTAGACGACCTCATCAGATCAGAGTGTCTAGGAGAGGAAGAGACATTGAGATGTCTCCCTCCTCCCTCCAGCATAAGAGCCTGCTGAACATCTTCCCTCTGATTACACCGAGACAACCTGTAGAGGGTTTAAGGAGACAGGCAGCTGTGTACCTAAAGCATAAGGAGGACAAACCCATTCAAAGCACAATCACACTGCCCAAGCGTATAGCGCTGTAAATCAATGGTCAGTTAACAATAGAGGTCATCATCATCGTAGGTAGGCATGCCGTGGTTGTGCTGTTGCGCCTCGAGCTCTGACGCCAGTGATTGTTGCTTAATGACCCGAATGGTAACTGACTGTGGTGGCGATTCGAGGACACTGAGCCTTTTCAGGACTATAGGGCCACATCTGGGCCAGATCAGGGTCCATTCTAACCCAGTCTAGTCTGTTGTGTTGGTTACACAGTACACAGTATGGGGGACGTCTGTTGGGCAGAGAACCAATAAGGCCTTTGGGAGAGTGTGTGGGCCTGTGTTGCAGTGTAAAAGTTTTGACCTCTTTAACATTCAGGGCACTTCGGAGGTGGTGTGGAGGCTTTCTTTATCAGGGGCTTTGGCAAATGAAAATCCATTCATTGCCTTTTAATGTCAGCAAACGCTTAACTCACGGGGTGGTAGCAGCGTGATACCATCTTAAGGCCGTCATCAAAAGAGCCCGGTGCTGATTCATGCAGGACACAGCCGCAGCCAAAATATACACAAATAATAAATAATAAATAAAAAAAAGAAGCAAATCAATGGCGCCCTATGGAGCTTTAGCCCGGCCTCCATCAACGATGAAGAAGCCAATCGGACAACCCGGGAGCCCCACTGAAAAAGACGGGGGTGGGTCCCTCTCCAGCGTTTTGATCAGGGCCTCAGGCAGCGGATGCCCATTACCGCCCCTCCAGCTTCAGAGCCTCCCAAACCCCACCTGTGATCATCACTGAATAAGAAACGATGTGAAGAACAGGGCTACGGGTAAGAATGCTGGCTGGTGGAAACACAAGAAGATAATGGGAGTGGGCACTCTCATTTACTGCGGCATATGTTAAAAACGAGCGGGTCTTTTTTTTCTCCACCAGGGTGTGGGACTTTATCAGCGCGGGGTATTGATACGGCACAGCAGGTGGCCTGCCATTAATCTTGCCCCGGCGCATTGAGATTCCGCTGATGCCGCGTGATTGGTCCCCCGGTGATGAGCCTTTTAACCATGTCGGTTTGAACATCAGTCGAGCAGATTATTCGGGAAAAAAAGGCAAGAAGAGACCGAGGGAGGGCAGCGCACTAGGCCAGCGAGATGAAAGATTCACTTTCGTTCTCATGGTTCAGTCTTCTTTCACTCGCTTTTTTCCCCCCCTTTCTGTCTTTTTCGACTTCTTTTCTCATCTTTTTTTTTCTTCCATAATACTAAGAAATGCAGACAATGTGAACTTGAGATCATCTGGTCAGTGAAGCTTGCAAAGCCATTAAAAATACATCTCGTCCGATACTTTAAAAGCCTATGGAGGCCCTTTTTTTATTTTGAATTGGCTTAATGCTTGAAAGCTTTGACTACTCCAGGATGACAGACACTGGACTCTGAATATGCACAGCAAATCTAATCTGCTGTACATCATGTCCATCAGTGAGCTGAAAGTCTAGATATAAAAAAAAAACTTGATGGTAAGTGTTCACTTATGACCCTCAAGGAACATTAGAAAAGGGAGGAAAAATGAAAAAAATGTGCGCAAGACCCATTAGATAAGAAGACAATGAATTGTGGGGGTTGTCTGAGAAGGATTTCAATGCCTGTCTGGCCATTAACATGCCTTTTGCTAGGATATGGTGTGTCGAGCCGTTCTGGAGTTTTAATGCTACAAAGGTTTGTATCCAACCATCCCACCCCCCGCACTTTCCTCTGCATTTGATTCAGACGCTTTGTAACACCTCATTAGCAGTCTTCCAGTGCACGCCATCACATGCAACTCCTGAACTGTTCAAAAGCAAGGTAACTTTCCCAATAGGACGGCCAGAGGCAAATTTGAGGTTGAAGGGAGGAAGAATAAGGAAAGACACACACGCACGCGTGCGCGCACACACACACACTGAGAGACAAACACACACACACACACACACACACACACACACACACACAGAGAGAGAGAGAGACAGACAAACACACACACACACACACACACACACACACACACACACACACACACACTGCAGCAACTGGCCAATTAGGTTCTCCCCCTGTTCTGCGCATTTAGCACTTTCAAGCAGCTGAAGGCTAGCCCTTAATTAGGGCTGAAACGGAGAGTGCACACTGAGGCTACTGTGAAATGGTTCATTTTAATGATGATCGTGGTGAGGCATATGGCCGCAAGGAAATGAAGGCCGGGCAGCCCAGACAGTGGTGATGTGGCAGGTTGTCGTGGGCATGCAAGATTTGGCAAGAGGAGATGTCTCTCTCTCTCTCTCTCTCTCCCTCCCTCCCTCTCTCTCTGTCTCTCTCTCTCAGGGTCACAACATGAGTGAAGATCATAGGCATTGTCTGTTTGTGTGACATGATGACTATGCAGCCCATTAATGCCACGTGTTCATATTTAATGAGAAACTACAGTATAGGGTCTGCATTTTGTCTAGGAACGATTAAAACAAAATATCCCATGATCTCCTGTTCACCCATGAACAACTTCAGTGAATTAATCCGGCTGTGCTCACCAAACAACATTTCTCTTGAAATTGGGGATTTATTGACAGTAGAACTCTTTTGTTTATCCTGTAAAGAAGCATAGAACACTAGAGTTGGACTGGACCTCTGCATAAATGGTAAAGTGTATGCACAGTAAATATGGTTATTAAATATGCAGAGTCTGGCTCATTTGAAATGTGTTAACTGAGAATTAGAGCACAGTGCAAAGTGTTTCTTTAACCTTACAATAATAGCTTCAAGCTGATACACTGACTTATAATAGGGAGAATGTCATCTCAGTCATTGACCGTGTGTGCCTAGCAGAAGTGCAATCGTTTAAGCGAGGAAGCTAAGACCCATGGGTGCTAGCCTGTCTCTTAGGGCATCAGGAGGGAACATACAATTCAAACTGCTGCATGTTAGCCTGGTTATCACCACACTACGTACAATCTCTTGAGATTGAACATTAGTCTGGGGAGGCTGCGCTGTATCTCTACAGCACTAGAGACAAGATCAATGGACATGGTTCAAATGACTCTGTATGCATTTGGAGCTGCAGGGCGAAATTCAATCGCGGGCAGATCGGGCTGGGTTTACTCTAGCTTGGTGTAGCTGCATGTGCCAGTTGCCAGCACGCTTACTGTTAATATAATTTTAATTCTCAGTTCACATAAATTAACAGTGCTGTAGCCAGGGAACGCTGTGACTGTTTACAACTTGTGTTTCAGAATACGAGTTAATTGGCAAAAAAAAGTTCATTAAATAATGAAATGTCTTCCTTGTTGTGTACAGGTATTAATTTTGCATATCCATAGTTTATGTTATTTACAAAAATAAACATTTACAAATGTTTTAAAACTCTTGAGAAAATCAAGAAGTGAAATTAACTTAAAATCCATGGCAATATTTTCCATACACGCAATGTAATATATATAGAAAAAAAACATTGGCAAGATAGATAGCCATTCTAAAACAAAGCTATTATCTCAGGAACTGACATTGAGGCTTGGCAAAAATGTTCTCCTACATGCTGATATGTACCTCTTGTCTTTTCTCTCCCTGTCTCATCTTACCCCCACGGAGGAGGTTACCCCCAGTGGCTTCTGATTTAATGAGAACGACTGAATGAAGAGAGGGTAAAGAAAGGGCCCCTTGTTGTCAATAGTGCATCCTCCACAAAGGGTGTGAGAGGCTATTGATTGTAGCCTGCTGATTCCATCAGATATCAAACAGAGGTAGAGAGAGGTCCTGAGGCTCAGGTACTGTATTGTCTCAGGAGGCTACGCGATGGGCGGGAATGCAATAAGAGCTTAATTTCGCTGGACCAACATCAAACAGCAACAGTTATGGGGAAATGATTTGAAAATGATATATACAAGGATTGGAAGTCCCTGACAAAAACACGCGCGCACACACACACACACACACACACGCACACACACACATACACACACATACACACACACACAGAAAGAGAGAGGCTGTAAAAGAGTTGTCTTCCATCCTGTTTTTTTTTAGATTTTTTAATCAGTATAGCACTAAACATTGAGTAAGGGATGCAACTTTAACTCATATGCCAGTAAGGGTTTCCATATGTTTTCAAGTAACTGACACCACCTTTTAGCCTGTCCCCGCTTACCTCAATCTCCTTTCAGGGAGATACTAGGACATGATAGTTCACTGATGTTTCGCTTACAAGAACGTCAGGCCAATCAGCGATGAGAGGGGATGACAAAATCAAAGCCGATTGTAATAAACAGTAGCCTAGCAGCAACACCTGCAAGCATCAAACAACACTTCCAACTGGGAAGACTATTCACTTTGTGAAAGAGATTGGATTTTCCAGGCAAACTGCTTTTGCCAGTAACAGTGCAAATGGTGGCCAGTGGTGCCTAAGAGGCAGAGCGTTCCCTGCTTTTCTAGCAGCACCTTGACATCGTACATGTGTTCAAAAGCCAATGACAAATGGCTCCGTATTGAACTCCGCCACAGTTGTTGCTTTGTTGATGATTGAAAATGAATGGGCCGCGCAGACTTTCGAAAACTTCCCCATTATAAACAAGGCCGCGCTAATCTGCGTCTTAATTGTCCATTAATTATGTCGTAAATCACTGAGACGCTGACAGCCAGTCCCAATCACGGAAGTCACGCATGGATTCTCCCCGTCATCAGGTTCCATTTTCTTCATGAGTGTTATATGAGGCTATCACCTCCATCTCATGCTAAATATGTGTCCCAATATCAGCTCTACTAATACAACACTTAATGCTCTCTGCCTGTGACCAATGCTAGAATGGATTCCATAAGCTGAATCAATTACTGGAATCTTGAGAGTAGCAATGGACCAGATAGCCTACCCATAGCTGTCCACTCACAGCCAACACTAGCATTGGAAATAAGGGAGTTTTCCCAGATTTCTCACCCAAAATACGGGAAAATTTCAACATTCATCTATCTGTTGCTATCCCTCCGCAAGCAAGATGAATTCATACCGCAAAACTACTGCACTAACCAAACAAGGTGTGAAGCTAGTAGCCTATATCATGACTTTGTTGACAGATTAGGAGTCAAATGTGCTCTCACAATAACCCCACCGTTATCTTAAATAGGCTAACATCACTCTAAGGTCAACTTCAAGCAAGCAAAACGATGGTTTGAAAACATACGTTTTGCTGGAATGGCAAGGGGGTAGCAACAGGCCAACTTTACAGACACTGACAGGTCCGATGGTAGGGCTAATGTTATGACAGTTTCAGAATACGGGACATTATAGGGAGAAATATTACAACGGGACCTAGACTAACTAACTAACTGGGAGCCGATCTGTGGACACTGGACCAGACCAGGGCAACACTTACAGTATTGTACATTGACCTGATTCTGGCTATTATGCGACTTATTAAATTACGTTTATCCCTGAATTGCTTTCTATCTTTAGAGTAATTAAATCAGGGATGATTCATAGTGAGCGTAATGCTGTGTCCTCTCAAATATATTTGAAGCAGTCAAATCAATGTTGAGACATGAAAATAATGCATTATATTGGGGAATTGAAAACAAATCGGCTGGGCATGTCGTGCTGTGATCACTTCAAGCTGTAACAATTAGGTTTTCTGATGAATTGTTAAGTCAGGTTGCTTTAGAATTGAGGCAATAGCTTGTGCATAATGTCGCTACATTGTTTATGACTTTCATATAGCTATAAAACAAAGCAAGGGAATAATGAAATGAGATGCATTCATTCACGTAGATTTATTTAATGAGATTTATATTTGCAATTACATTGCATGAAAGTGTGTGTGTGTGTGTGTGTGTGCGTGCGTGTGTGTGTGTGTGTGTGTGTGTGTGTGTGTGTGTGTGTGTGTGTGTGTGTGTGTGTGAATGTGTGTGTGTGTGTGTGTGTGTGTGTGTGTGTGTGTGTGTGTGTGTGTGTGTGTGAGTGTGTGTGTGTGTGTGTGTGTGTGTTGAAATGATGAACAAACAAAAACTGAAGAGCTCATATGCTGTAGGAAAAGTACCTGCCCAAAAGACGTCTTAGGAGAATACAGTCTGGCTCAAATTCCGTTGACAGCTTTTGTTATAAGATGATCTGCTAGAGCAGACAAGAATGCTTAAGCAACTGCCATACTTATGTTCTGTGAAATATCATGCACCTTTCTTTTCTCCTTTGCACATTTGCACTGAGAGGAATGGGTGTAGTCAGGCTTGGCCCAGTTTCGTCAACAATAAAATGGCCTTGTCTCATACTAATGAAAAAGATCAATCTTCATATGCCATAAATATGACCGAACCAGGTCAGTTGTAAAAAGTTTTGATTTCTGAGCGTGAAGGAATTTTTTAAAAGGTTATCATCACAGTCCCGTGAAATTGCTGAAGGATGGTCCGCGGCCACAGACTAACCCCAGGAGAAAGCAACAGATCAATTAATTATAATAATAAACAGCTACGGCATCACTCCCATCGGCCTGTGTCTAGTGGTCACTTTTATAGGCTAGACTTCATCCTCAATCAGCCAAGCATTGAAGCTCTAAATAATTTTGACATTCTGCCGTCAGGGGTGACTGGCTTTAAGACCATGGCTTCACTGTGGCTTGTTAAAGTTTTTTTTTCTGTTTTTTTTTTTATGATGAATAAACTGAAATGATTGTTCAGTCAAGACCAGTGAGGAATGCAATGGATCGCTGATATATCATAGAATAGAAACAATGAATGAGAGCACAATATGCAGGTGTGCACTCGGCGTGTGTTGTTAAGCCAGTGATCACTCTATAAAGGCAATAGCTTGTTTGAAGTCTGTTGCCGCAGAGGTAGTTAAACTTGCCCGGTTCTACCATTTTGTTCCTTAGTGCAGTGGTTTTCAAAATGGGGTCTGGGGTTCATAGCCAAGGCATCTGCAAAAACAATTTCATTTAAATGATAAAGTTGTGGTTTATTATTTTGCAAATTCATATAGATGATGGCCTTTTTTAACCAATTAAAGCAAAAATCAAGCAAATTGTGTCTTTTTGCTCCCACCCACATTACCTTGAATGACTCCATTCCATTCCTACAGCTGCTTAGCTTGGCTTATTTGCTAGCTTACTAGCAAACATGAAGACATGTTTGAGTCTGTCCATGTTGCCAAGTGATGCAAAATCCAAAGTTGACAAAAGACCAAGTAACACACCTGCAAGAAAACATGGGATAGTGAACCTGGCCACAAATTCAGAGAGTACGAAGGGCAAATATGCTCAATTCTTACGATTAGGATCAGTCCTTGGACATTTTCTCTGTTCCATAACGCTAAGATTTTGGGAAGAGTTGGGGAAGCCCTGCCGCCTGAGTGATCTTGCACAGATTTTATTTTTGCACACACATTTTTAGTTTTCCACTCTAGGGCATGATGAAAAGATCCTCCATAACTACACATGCCACTGGTATATATTCCCAGCTTTTTTAGCACCTGAGTAAGATTGAGTGGAGGGGCCAGCAGCCTGTTAACAGTGTGTGTGTGTGTGTGTGTGTGTGTGTGTGTGTGTGTGTGTGTGTGTGTGTGTATGTGTGTGTGTGAGTGTGTGTGTACTGTAGGTGTGTGCTTACTGTAGGTGTGTGTGTGTGTGTGTGTGTGTGTGTGTGTGTGTGTGTGTGTATGCGGGGTGGCCACCGTGGTCATTGCCCAGTAAAGTCATGGCCAGTTTTGAGGTCAGCATTAAGCAAGCGGCCATCTCACACTGGGCTCCTGATAAGTAATCAATAAATAATCTCTGCCAGGCTCTGCTCTACCAATCTCTCATCCATCACTCTTTGTGTTTACTTTATCAGTCTGGCTTTGGAAAGGAATGGCCATGCTCCCTTTTTTCTTTTCTTTCAGTAATTTCTCTTTCTGAAATGAACCCCGAGGTTATGGCTATCTGAGTGTCCTCATGCATAGCACATGGCATCATCCCCACCCAAAACATACTAGATACTAGCTTGCTAACTGCCCTTAGTTCCAACCCACTTTACATTTCAGCTAATAGCCACATTTCTGTTCAAATAAACCTGAGTGAAAATCTCTGGTCTTTTTTTTTTATCATTTGCTTGAACCTCCTACAGTCACATCAGGTGTCATAATCGGTTTATCTCTTAAGGGCTGCTTATCCCCATCCCTGAAATGCTTTTAAGATATATCACATGCTAATGTCAGCAGGTGCTTGTAGCCATGTTTCAAAACAGCACCTCGTCTCGACTCTTCTCACTGTATTCCCGAGTGCTTTCATTCGGGTGTGCCTCTTAACCCACTCTTTGTTGCCTGTGCCGGATGTCAGTGTAGTGGTGCTAAATTGAGCGAATAAAATAATTAGGCTTCACCAGCGGTCCCCGTGCTTCTCTAATTGTGTCCTTCCTTTTATGTGATGAGAGGATGCTGATCTGACGACTACCTGAAACCTAATGGAGCCATGAATGCCTGTTAATGTTGCATAAGGACTAACTGTCCCCACTCTCTCCCTGTCTCCCCTCTTTTCTTCCCTTCCGTCTCTCTCCAACTGTCCCTTCCTCTCTCTCCGTTTGTGACACGACACTCTCACTCTTCACTCCCCTCTCTCACTCTCTCCCCTGCTCAATCTCTCTCTCTCTCTCCTCTTTCTTCTTTAATTCCTCTATCTTTCCTCCTCCCACTGTGGTTAGCTGAAGTGGTGGAGGGCTAGATAGCTCTAGACTGATGCAGGGCTGCACAGGTCATTCATAAGTAGGAGAACTAATTAAACAAGGATGAGATGATGAATTTCAAACAGAGGTGGTTCACGCGCGCGTGCGCATACACACACACACACACACACACACACACACACACACACACACACACACACACACACACACACGTAACACATCCCTCCCCTTTTTCTGCTCAAACAGGTTAACTGTCTTTTGTCCCATGTGCCTTCAAAACCTCCCGCAGATAGATTAGCTTAGCTTGTTTCTGCATGTGTACTGCAGACTGAGACCAGACTAGCGTAATAGGCTTGAATGCTCACAAATTCACAGTACACGAAAGATATGAAGTTAACTGTCCACACGAACAGATAAACTACAAACACGCTCAACAGCAAAGTCGTAACTGCTAATGTAACTGTTATTATCAATACTGTTATGCACACACATACACACACACACACAGACAAAATAGAATTTCATGTACCCACACACACACACACACACACACACACACACACATACATACACACACACACACAAACTAGAATTGCATTACAAATCAACACAGGCAAGTCCGATAGACAAATCGGAGGAGATTCCTCTGCGGCATGCACACTTACAGAGAGACAGTCCCAGGAGAGAGGTCATTGGTACGTTGCACCAACTGCTTCAGGAGGGAGACGGACATTTTAAATCTTCTCTTCAGTGCCAGCCTCTCAGGCATTGTGACTGGGGATTCAATGTTTTGTATACCTGAAGCTTTTGTTATGTGTATTTGTCTAACAAGACTCTGAACATGTCGTTGTTTTCAACAACTTTCACTGATAACTCAACGATTTATTACTCCTTACTTTGTTGGACTCAAGGGAATGTGATAGGAATGACAGATGACTGAGGTCTGCTGTGACTGTTAAATGGCTCTCTCACTTTTTGCATACAGCACTTCAGGGCTGGATTTGGTTTATGAATTTCACATGTTGGCAATCTCTCACAATGTTTCAGTCACTGTCCCCGCCAACACCACACCACACCACACCAGTCTCGGCAGATATGCCAGCGAGCCCAAAATAGCAAATCAATAATTTGTGCATGGGGACAGGACTCATCTCCATCTCCATGTAAGAGGGGAGAAATTTGAATAAGATGTAGTGTATCGTATCGCAGTATTTCCAGGCAGGTGGTTAGCGCTGTGCAGGAGGTGGGTGCTGATGGGTGCTGGTCCAGCCTTTCTGTCCAAAAGCCAATGTCATGGCTGCCAGAATGAATCAGCCTCGGGGATGTCATGGACAGGAATGCTATCAGTTCGAGCCAATCTCGGTAACAGCAGTGCCACCAACGCAGCGAAATAAAGCAGTGCGGGAATAGCTGGCTGTGTGTATCAGAGGAGAGGGGAAAAGGAGAGGAGGGAGGGAGAGGACAGACCACAGCAGAGAGATATGGGACCTTAACAGTGTGGTAGCTACAGTACAGCCAAGGCTTCGTGTGGCCAATTCTTTCATTTTTTAAAGAAAAAAAATCTATTTTTATTGTTTGTCTTTTCTGTTGGTTGGTACAGGGGCCAGGGCATAACACAATCTTGTCATCTTATCTTATACACTTAGATACTCATTGTTAATGCCGAGACGCCATTTGAAATAGAAGATAAAAGATCACGCTGCATTTAAACATGAATAAACAGTAATTGAAAGAAGGGAAGATGGGTCTGTCGGCAGGACCACCACTGGCAGGGTGTGTGTGTGTGTGTGTGTGTGGGGGGGGGGGGAGGGGGGGACAGGCCCATGCTGCCCCAGCAGGTCCTGATTGCTGTCTCCTCCATTACCCACTGCTTGTTTTGGGAGAATGAGAGAGGTCATCTTTAATGGCCTCAAGAAATAAAGCCTCCTTATTGTTATTCCAAGGGAACTGCCCCCCATCTCCCCCACCTCCACCTCCACTTTAGCCATCAGCCTCCTTTACCTCCCCCCCGCCCTCCTGCATGCCTGCCTGCCCGCCTCTCGCCTATAGGCCCCATTTCATTAGTCCCATCAGTGAGCTAATTCGGGATAAAAGACGCGGGCCAAATTGCGGGGCGTGAGATGCCTCACAATGTAATTGTGTTACCGACAAAACCCGAAAAGGGCCGCGGGCTTCGATAATGAAAAAATAAAGAAGTACAGATGAGACAGGTGCCTATATGCTGCTGCTTAATTTCCTCTTTATTGATTTATGTGTCCCCATACAGTCGTGCCCAGGAGTCCCAGCAGCGAGCTGCGTGTTTTAATGTAGTTTGACTCATAAGCCAAAGTCAATTGGCCACACTGTGTTTCCTTCCTGTTTGTACATAGGATGCCGTGGATTGCTGGACATTTTCTTGGCATGTCTATGTGCTTCTGAAAGGGTACGTTGAGACAAGGCTGTCTGTTTAGATTCTTGGAGCTGAGACAACAGTAGGAAATGTCAGCTTTAGCTCGGTATTCAACGCAGCAGTTGGCTGGGTAGTGCTTTGAAAGCTCAGGCTTTTGCAAAGGAAAAAAAAAACCCTTTATGTTCCTGTTGTAGCAGATTGAGTCTAACAGACATACAGATGAGAGAGACACAGCAATTTGAAATAATTATTCATGGGTGGCACATTCTATATTGGTAAAGGTCATGGTTTTATCCGTCTGCATTTGGAGAATTACTCATTCCGGGAGTCAAATTCAATTTGCAAAGTAAAGCTCCCAGACAGACTGTGAACCATATTTACAGCACCACTGAGGCCTTATCAGACTATATTCTGATGTAATCACACAGGCTGAATGCTTCTGCACCTGGCTGCCATTTTGATTTCAGAAACTCACTACGCATGGGAGGGCCCATGATATTTCAATAAATGGCAAGTTGTCCTATGTGAGTCCTCCTTCAGGAGGCTTTTTGTTGTTGTTGTTGTTGTTGGCACTGTGGAAGGTTGTAAGAGGTTTCTTTTTATTTAATTTAATAATATTTCCTGAATTATTTAGTTGGCTTAGAAGGATTTTAGAAGGAGGTTCATTTTCTCTTATTTGAAAAAATGCCCAGATCCGTTCATTGGGCGCCACGGATGTCTATCAAATGCGTCTGTGCATAGCTCATCATGCTTTCCCCCCTGTTCTGTGATTGGTCCCCTATCTCAGGCAAAAATGAGGGTGGTAATTTCCAGACTGCCTTAGCAGCGTGAATGAAATCACCACGCAAGGCAGGATGGGAACACCCAGGCTATGGATATACAGTACTACATAATATACTAGAGAAGCACTCTGAGAGCGCAGACCTCTGCCTGTATTGTTCTTCCTAGGTTGTCATACATTTGAACCTAAACTATTCAGATCGCCACCACGTGGCCATACCATGCCATTACACCACAAAGAGAAATTATAAACGCCTCTGGAATCCCGGCAGTGATACAGATCACTCCCAACATGTAATTGTCTCTTCCTTGTGTCATTTTTGACCTTCCCTGAAAATTTCATCGAAATCCATCCATTACTTTTTGAGTTATCTTGCTAACAAAGAGTCAGACAAACAGACAGACAGACAACCAAATAGACAGACAGACAAACAAACCCCGATGAGAACATAACCTCCTTGGCGGAGGTAATATCCGATATAAAATATTAAAGTTTACTTACATGCATTTTGATGTCAAGCACTGTCAACTGTCACGCTAAAATCGAATCGAGCTTCGCTGGAAATAGAAAACCTTTTTCTGAATACTAAGGTATACCTCCCTGTTCAGTTTCAAAGTTTACAATGTTCCAGTTTGTCTGTAGAATCCCTCACCACACCAATACAGAAGCGTAATTATATTTTTCATTGTTAGTGGTCTAAAATAGCGATGTGGCACCTTGCCCTGTTGTCATCACTGTAAGCCCATTCAGTGATAATGCAAATAAACGGTATTGCTCAAAACGCCACCAATGAACAAAATGTTGCTCTCAATTATAGTTTTAAGTTGTTATCTACCGTAAATAGATCCTCAGTTGTTTTTACTCTGGAGTTACGCTTTAAGGTGAGGTTAGAATAGATGTTATTCTTCTTGGACATACATACTACGAAGTCATAATTGAGGGAACAGAGCAGCTATTGATTCTAAAGAGGAAGGGGGATTAAATTCTGAAATTTGTGGACAAGTTCTCTGATGACTACTCCAATGGGATTGCTCTTTGTAGTCAATTCTGACAGATTTCCATTGGCTGTTGCCATAGATGAGCTGGTCAGATACCCATTTTCAGTCTTTTCCAGCACAAGGTGTGGTAGAGTGTTGTTGTTGTTTTCAGGATCTAGTTAGAAAATTCACTGTTTTGTTTTCTTTCAGAATAATCTGCTGTTTGGTGCAGCAAGTAGTATATTAAGAGCCTGTATGCTGAAAGTAAATGATGTAAAATACGGTCTGTTATGTGCAATACTTTTTGTGGTGTGTATTCTGAGTGTACCTAAGGCTATGATAAAAATAAGTAATGAATATAATATGTTAATGTGCATCTGAATTAGATTAGCCGACCCATCTCAGACAAATTAGTAATTTTCTGTAATTACAGACGCAAGAGTGGGGAAAACAGGAGGAAGGAACACACAGAAATGTAGCTACACCAAAATGCCTTTTTGCACAGTACCCAAACATAGACTGGATTGAATTGAATACATGTATTGTCATTGTACAAGTTGAAAGTGTATAACTTTTATCTTTGCAAAAAAAGATTAGTAACATGCAGAAATGTGGATCACAATGCCTTTTGATACTCTACTCAAATATAGAAGTACATTTTTATAATATAGTAGTAGTCTCTCAGGTCACTACCACCCACCCCATACAACATCTGATATGTTGTCAGACTGAGAAAGGATGTCCTTCTGGAGAAGGCACGAAAGCTTGTGTTTTGCATCTAGCCACTTGAGGTAAGGACTTTGGAAGGAAGTGGCATCCACTTTAAGTGGCTCTGATGACTCACTTTGAGCGCAGTTCCTGCATAGCTGAGGGAGAACTGGATCCCAGCACTTACGTCTTTTGACGGAAGCAGAGCCAATGACGACTTCAGCAATGGACTCTCACCAGCAGAAGCAAGCCTGGCATGGCTTTAAAGTTCCATCACCGGGGAGGTGCACTTGGCACCAGGACTTAAAGAACATGACGGGTTTAGTAAGTGAGGATTTTGGGAATGTCCTGGATTGATGGGTCTTCCCAGTGAGCAGACCAGTAAGCAACAGCTCAAAGAGAATACCCACTAATATGGAGTTGGAACATGATTGATGAAGACAGCACTATTAACAGGCAACAAAATTGAACGTTGGTATAAGGACTAGTGTGCATGTCCACTGAGGAGATGGAGGTGCATGGCAGAAACAGTAGCATAGTGGAAGAAACAGATTGGCAATAGAACATTGGGGCACAGTACAGTAACTATCACAATACCTCAATGATTTGGACCATGTACTCTATGACAAGAATACAAGAGTTCCAAAAATAAGAGGCCTACTGAAGCACTAGAACCTCAAGGCAATTAAGGCAACAAGACATAAACACAATGACCGATCTACAAAGGCTTAGATACAGCTGAAGGATAATCAAACCACAGAGGCGATGGGACAAAAGCAACAAGTACTGTAGCTGAGCACAATAAGACACAAGAACCAGGCTGAACAGACTAATAATCAGGGAAACAAACAAGACTCAGGTAAGGAATGGAGACAGGGAACAGAGGCACTTAATAGGCAAAATAAACAAAGGACCACATGGTTCACAGAACCAAAGAACAGGAAGTGAGATTACAGTAACACATGGTGACAGAAGCATAGAAGGTAAAAGTAAGACTACTACAAAATAAAAGATCCAAAACCATGAAGCCAAAGACCCAAAACCCCAAACCAGGACAGTAATAATCACACTTATTTCTTAAAATATTTCAGACATTTTACTTGACATTGTATGACATCTTTAAACCTGCGAATAGAAATCATCGTCTAGTTGTTATTCAGAATAGCTTTTGTAGTGCATTTGTTCCAGTGGCCACTGACTTAACGTCATTTTTCTCTCATGCATATAAATTTGTGCGGACGTTTGTGTCCATTCATATGCTGGCTAAAAGGATTCTGGATGAATGAATTCCATCCCATTTTTTGTTCCAGTTTCATGTCTCAACCGCCATTATTCTTATTTTCATAGTCAAGTGCCTTCAACTAATGCCACTATTCAAAAGAACTGGGATTAAACTGCCACATTAGAATAAACTGCTTTTATTTCAGGGAGGATTGCAGCTTATCCCAAAAGTTTTTTCATGTGTTGAAAATGAGACTGTGGACAGATAGAAAGATGAGGTAAGCAGATGTGTCTGCCCTTGGGAACATAGATTCTGAATATTTTACTCAGTTAAAAGGGCAGAAGCTCTGCTGCAGGATGTGAGCTAGCATAATGTTGAAAATGATTTTGTATAATTAAGAGACAGCCGATGGGGCCGACACATACGCGGGTGAATATGATTAGGCCTACTGGTAACCGGCCAGTTGAGGAGAACGTACAGGAGCTTCAAGGTAAAGGTACAGTCTGCGTTTCTGATGAGAGGTTGTTGTTTGTTTTCAACAGCCAATCAAATTTGCCTTTTGCCTTCTGTGCCACTGAGACAATGGCATGATGATTGTCTGGAATATTCTGTTAGAGCCACCCTTGTTTGTTTCCATTTACGGGGATAGGAAAGTACACCAACAATTGAGTACACACATCACTGAGCCTTCTAGAGGGCAGTGAGGAGCAATTTGCTGAATGTGATGTAAAGTTTAGTGGATTATATTTGTGGACTTTACCTTTAACTGAGTACTTTAATTTACAAGGGCTGGTAATGGATTATATAATTTATAGATTATTAAACAATCCAGTATCTTGTGTATGAATTCCTGTTATCATGCATCAGAGGAAGGATGTTTCTTATTTGTAACTGAATTTTTAAGCTGCATCCTGACCTTGTTGCATTGCGGCAGCTGTCAGAATATGTCTTAGTTATGTTACTTAACCTTTGTAGCTCTGACCTTCAAAATCGTGATATGTTGAGACACAGTCATCCTCTTACAACCATTATAGGTTTGTCTCGTGTCCGCCATGCCACAAATTAGTTTACAGGAGAGGGCGAGTGAAACAGAGAGATATATAAAGAGAGAGAGATATATAAAGAGAGAGATAGAGAGAGAGAGAGAGAGAGAGAGGTGCACAGTGTTGTTTTGCACTAAGGAGCGGAAGCAATGGGATAAGTGCAAGCTCTGCTAATAGAAAATGAAGGTCTTTGATATTGGTCTCGGCGGAACCCATGAGCTGGAAATGTAACAGGAGGCTATGTGAATCGCTAATGAAGGTGTAGCACAGGGTCAAAGCTGCAGCCAGCAGTGACGAATGCCAATGAATTTTAAATACGGATTCCTTATTCAGATCTGCATCTATATCAGAGTGGTACTTACCAACGGCACGTACATCCTCTCTAGAACATAAAGATGAAACTGGCGTAGCCATACAAACCTCGTGAGTCTATGGCCTGGCCCATTTGTTATATTGTGTGAGTCCTGTGTGAGCAATACCATTTTAAAAGCACAATAATGATTATGTAAGACAGCTAAATAGAAACATGTGAAGATACAGTGTGTAAGTTTTAAGGGCTGTTTAGTGACAAAACATTTGTAAAGTTAGCGTGTTATTATTTTCACCAAAAATTATTGTGAGAAAAATATAACTGCACATTTTCTTTAAATCAGGGAAGGCACATGTAGCCTGACGAGCCAGACCCACATCAAGATGTAGGGTCTGGACACTCACCGTAGACAGTGCTCAATCGGAGGGGTGGGATAAACAGTTGTCTTTCAAATTCCCTCCCCGCAATAGGATAACGCTAAACGAATCATCTTCTTGTTTTCAAGTAGCAGGATGCGTAACCTTCCCTCTCCACGCAATAGGATAATGCTAAACGAATCATCTTCTTGTTTTCAAATAACAGGATGCGTTACCGTCGCAACTTCTGGTCGCACATCAGTCACCATTATGTTAAGCCCACCCACCGACTCTACACGCTGTGATTGGAGCGCTGGTGCTGGGGGTTCTCAGCTCCCTGGCTCAATGGATCGTGCCTAGACTGCCCCGCCAGCCAAATTACATTTGCTGCCGCTAGGGGCGTCTAGATTTCTAGGCTAAGGCACATGCATATATAGGCCTAAAAGGGACCTGAGCCCCTGTCCTTTTTTTCTTCCATTTTACAGGGTGTTTAAAAATGACAGTTTGTGCAGTCAGTGCATTACCTGCTTGCTTCTGTCTTGGAATTCTCACAAGATGGCACCGACTGGAGGCATAATAAAGTAATGCAGTGATAAGATGGCTCTGACTGGAAATATCGAAGAAGCACTCTCTGTGCTTTTTATACCCATTCTTTACACATACAAAGTTTAAAAATATGTTGGTTTGTCTATAGGGACACTCTCAGCAGTAGCACAGAAGTGTAGTGATATTTTTAGCCTTGTCAGAGGCTTAAAGTAGCGATTTACTTTGACGTAATGAGCTTGGCCCCAAGGCTATGCTACCCTGTTTCCTTGCAAATGCACAGTCTTCTTACTCAAAAACACTCTGAATAATGTCATTGTGGTCCCTATGAAAGTTTACACTTATAATTATCATCCTCAAATACATCCATGGTTGTTCGTAGTCTAAACTATTCCTTCCAGGGGAGATACTACAGGTCAGTGCAGTGAAATGTGTATCTAATGCCATCAACATCACCACATTGGGATGCAAGTGGTAACTAATTACAGTGCACTACCTTGCTTGTACACATTTGTCAGGCACTATGTCTTCTGCAAAATAAACAACTTGTCTGTGCATCTTTTCCTTTCTTTAGCATGGAATATATGCATATTGTGCCATACTGTAGTTCCCTTTATTGTTGCCTTCTCTTGTGACAAACCAAGACATTTGTGGATATTAAATCGATAAGTCAGAGACATGCTACTATATTAGCCGTATGAGAAGTAATCTGGGTGAACCCAGAGGAACCTGTAAGCAAATCTGAATTTCTACTCTGCAGGCCCGTTAGGAAAGGAGCCCATTGACACCTGTTTAATGACTTCACAGGCATAACAAGCAGGGAAATGAAATGTACATTTGCGAATTAAATCATTTCAGAGGTGCGGCAAAAATAGCTTTCTTGTAAATTAAGGTTTTAAATGCAGTTGTTCACTCAATTCCGAAAACACATTCCCAGGGTTTTTGATGATTTGGAAGTCGGATGTCTGTGCACGTGCTTGCATCATGGCATGGCATCTGTACGCCAGACAGTGTGACGCTAAAATAATGCAGTAACTACCTGTTACAAGGTTGGGGAGAACAGACAGCTCTTTTCTCTGCGCCTCTCCATTGTGTTGTGTTGGTCTATACACTTCCCCATAGGTGAAGACCTGGAGACATTGCAGCATTTGGTTTGTAATGGTCAGGGCCAACCCTCTCGTTTTTAATCCACCCCGTTTCCAGGTGATCTCTCTCTTCCTCTCTCTCTCTCTCTCTCTCTCTCTCTCTCTCTCTCTCTCTCTCTCTCTCTCTCTTCAAGGCGGTTACAGTAATAGTTGCATACTTGTAAGATGGGTGCATCGTATGGGTGTAAATTGCGAAGAACAAAGAAAAATGTCCACACATTTATTTGACTTTGCATCACAACTTCCCTTATAACGAAACTTGTGATGAAAGGTGACTCTCTCTTGGCAAGTGCAATTAAGGTAATTAGAGTAAAACATTAAGAAGTCTGCCGTGGCCAAAAGTGCTTTTAGACAGAAAGCCTAGTCCAATTTATTCTGTCTCACTTTAAGGAGATGCCACTTTTAAATAAGGTGGCATTCCAACATTAAGAGATGCACTCAGTTTCATCCATTCTACCTATTCGCTTTAATATAAAGTATGTCACTGGGATATTGTACAATAGTTTTGAAATTACTGTGGTCACCATCAATAAGACTGCACCTTAGAATTCATTCAAGCTTAATCTGTCATATAATTATTGAGTACACCATTAAACCCATATTTACCTGGGGCTCTTTGGCAAAAGGTCTCTTGTAAACTATAATTATTCAGGTTTTAAATTGATCTGACCTGACAGTGAAATAAATTGGGAGGAAATCTGTGCTATGCTCTCCCACACAAACACACACTGGACTGATGAGGTTGCTCTGTATCTAATATAACCAGCTCCATCACCTCGCAATTAACACTGGGTAAGACTGATCAGGTAAAGTGTGCAAGAGAGAGGCACGTCAAATGGCAATGTCCATATCAAGAGTTAGGGTATAAGGGTAAAAAAGCTCTCCAGTTCACCAAATTATTACAGTGTAAACTATAAACAGTATAAGCAACATTTATAAAAACAACTCACTTACATATAACTCTTCTGGAGAAAACTGAATGATACAATCTGAAAAACTGTTCATTTAATGAACTTGGCTATTTTCTTAGCGAGATTCTCTCAAGGAAGCTGTTGACACAGACTGAGCCAGTTTCTTAGTGGTTTGCCTTAGAAGATGGTGTGCTTACTTATATCCTTCCTTCCTGCCACTGTGACTTACCCCACATGAACCTGATTTTAAAATGACTCTATTTTCTCCTCTAAATAACGCCCCCCCCTCAGTGAGAATGGCTCTTAAGAACCACCTCCATATCATTATCACTCTCAGAATACTGAGCATTTGTGGCACATCACCAGAATCTCTCTCTCACTTCTTCTGCCCTCCTCTTTCTTTCTTTCTCTTGCTTCATATCTTTCCCACTAGATCTGTTTCTTTTCCTCTCTCAGTCCACACATTTGTGTCTCTTTCTTTAGCCTTTTGCTTCACTTGTTAAATATTTTTCTACATTTATCACTCTTTTTCTCTCTGTCTCTCTCTCTATTTCTTTCTCTCTCTCTCTCCACTTCCCTCTCTCCCTTATTCCCAACTGTTTTCTTCTCCTTCCCTTGTTATCACAATCTCTCATGGCAGTTCAATCATCTGATCCTTGACAGTGACGGGGCAAGGCTCATATCGATGCAGCCCAGTGATATGACTGACACCAGCCTCGCCTCCTAAATTCACACACAATCATCCCAATGCCTTCCTTTCCCCCCCTCATCCACCCACCGCCCCTCCACCTCAAAGAAAGCCCATCCACCATCCCCCCCTGCTGTTTGGCAGAGGCAGTCCCCCCGCACCCTCTCCAATTTTCTCTCCTCCTCCTCCTCATCTCCCTGAACAGTCATGGCGGGCTCATCTTCCCAGGGCCCGAACAGACCTCTCAGGCTCATCAGGGCCGGAGTTCCCATCATGGCGTGGCGCGGAGGCCCGGCCCCTGCTGCCTCTGCCGTGGAGGCCGCTGCCGAGCGCACTCTCTCAGTGTAGTGATTGCTCTGACAGCTCCATTAAAGGGAAGCGAGGGTGATTGCATTGCGCCGTACCATGCTTTGCTGCTGTCCCACGCCACGCATGGCTAAGCAGGCATGGAGTCTCTCTTTCTCTCTCTCTCTCTCTCTCTATCTATCTCTCCTTGACATTCTCTCTACTACCTCTTTCTGTCTCTCTCACTTTCTCAAACTACGCCTCGCGCACTCCACACTACCCCCTCCCCACACCCACCCCCCTTCTACCAGCTTGCTCTCTCGTCGCTGCCAGTGTTAATGTCAGTTTTGACACAAAGCTTTCATGTAAGCGGGGGGCAATGTAACGCGTAGCACTCTCAAGTGTCCAATGAGGTAAAGGCTCCGAGCGCACAGGAGCAGAACACGGGAGGGGACGTGTGTGTGTGTGTGTGTGGGGGGGGGACGTGCCACTGGAGCCCCTCAACACGACGCCTAGTCGCCACTGTGGGCTCCCTTTTAGGTTCTCAGATGTCCGCTCGTGTTTATTTGCGGCTTCGTTCAGCGATTACACGTGTAGGATCGCGGCGAGGGAGGCAGCAGCAAGCGCCTCCAGTTTTTTTTTTTTTTGCGAACCTCACGCACTGCTCCGCCTCCGCTGTAAGATCAAAGGCGGTTCAGAGAGTTCAAAAGATGATGCTTTTTGGAAGTTTCAGACTTGATTAGGATTTAATTAGATGTGTTGCCACTCTGGGATTTCAGTATGCAAAGCGAGTGGGTCGTTCGAATCCCTCAACCGGTGATCTAAAACAAATGACAAAGTCAACAGCTGAGCCGCCGCAAGATTGCCTGCTCCGAGAAAAGGCTGCATCATAAGTGGTTCAAATTACCAATGGCGAAGTTGTTTAGGTTTGCTTAATACGCGGTGCTGCACAGTGAATATGAAGGGAGAGAGTTAAATATGTGTGCGACAAATGCTAAAATGAGGCAATTTATGAGGCATGCCGGCATTGCGTTTGAGGTAAATCGATCTGGAAAGACATTTATTCCAATCTAAACTCCTATTTCGTACCCCAACGCCTGACTTAACCAGACATGATTGAAGGGCTGCTCTGTTCGACTCAACACATAGTAATAACATTAAGAATGTCAGTCGTATGACATGTTGACAACAATTGAGCTTGAGGTGTAAGGTTGATATGCTACGATGAATTAAAGGCCAATGTTCCACATATCGATGGCTATATAATATGTTTGGTGTTTTCTGAAAGCAAACATAGTGGGATTATTGGTGTTACTGCAGGGGGCTTTTATTTTGTGTAAAGGGGGAAGCATGCCACAGAGGAAACTGGGTGCAAACAGCGATTTGTGCAATATACTGTAAACGATTTCTGACTTGATTGATTCATCTCAGTGGAGAGGTGCACTTTGAAGTTTACATATTTTAGCGTGCAGACTAGCACAACTACACAATATGCACACACACACGCACGCACACACACACACACACACACACACACACACATACTGAGACAGTGTACAGTAAATGGCACAATCCATTAGCAATTCTGCCTTACAGGACTCTACTCAGATTATAGCCAGCACGTATCCTTGGTTGGATGCAGTTGTGGGTGCAGTCCACCAGATCAGGATCGGATCCTGCCTGGTCTTTGCTCCTGGCTGAGATGTCTCCTGACCGGAGTTGTCCTTCTGTGTCTAGGAAGGTCATCTCCACTGCCTGTCTAAAAAGCAGATATACGAGTGTGTACACACATACGCACACACACACACACACACACACACAGACACACACACACACACACAGACACACACACACACACACACACACACACACACACACACACACACACACACACACACACACACACACACACACACACACACACACACACACACACACACACACACACACACACACACACACACACACACACACACACACACCCTTTCTTGCTCGTTCCCTTTCATTAGAATAAATCCATTCCCATTCTCCCCTTTTCTCTAGGCAATTAGTCAGCTTTCCAAACCTCATCAGTCAGGGAGCCAACCAACGGGAACACACAAGGTACCATGCTTTTTATCTTTCATGCTCTCTCTCTCTCTCTCTCTCTCTCTCTCTCTCTCTCGCTCTCTGCCTCTCCTCTCTCTCTCTCTATCTATCTCTCTCTCTCTCTCTCTCTCTCTCTCTCTCTCTCTCACTCACTCTCTTTTTCTTCCCCCTGTCTTTTAAAGCCAGACCCATTTATCTTGCTCAGACAGAGCTGCTGACACCATTGCTGACAGCCAGGGCCTTGGCCAGGGGTGCAGAGACCTTCTCCCCCAGTAGAGCCTTACACTCCTCTGGCCTTGCCCTCTCAAAGCTATACCCAATGCTACGGTTCATCCACAAAAGATGAGCACACTTAGCAAATAACCGAAAGACTTGGACTGATCTGGCATGCAGCCAAGGTCTTGCTTTCTGGGCTTTTTATTATGTAAATAGGCAAGACTTGACATTGATTTTTATTCGCAGTGATTTTTTTAAATGTATTGTTTTATTGTTTCTTGCACTTGAATATTTGCAGCTGAATGGTTATTCATCCCTCCCTTGCATGAAGATATGGATCCACTTGAAAACACTACCTCCAAAAATCTGGTGTGTCAACTACAAATGACTTTGAAAACGTTATACTTCATCAGTATCCAGGGACCCAAAGCATTATAAGCGCATTCATAAAGGGTTATACTAAAGTACATTTATGCATCATAGACGCCTCAAGCTAAGGGCTTTGACAACAACTTTTTGGGCTTAGCTTTCTGAGCCTTAGCTAAGTCAGAGAGTTAGCCTGGTCCCACCAGCCTATAGTATCTCTGTTCATTTTCATTTCACTGAGATACTAGTCTGGCATCTCACAATACACTAACATTTCTCTCAGTCTAAAAAAAAAAAAAGAAATCCTATAATTACGCTGGGGAATAAAATGTCCCATTTGAGCAGATGTCTAGCATCCCCTAATGCTTATCTGACACCGACATAAATGAGCTTTACACTGATTGACTGACTGTTCACAACAGGTTTCAGCAACTTCTACATCTACAAGGGGGACAGTGATCAGAGGGATAGCTTGTGCTACACTCTATGTTTATGTCACACTCTATGTTCCTGACACACTTTATGTTCCTGACACACTGTCATACACACCCTGTCATACAGTACATACGGTATGAAGGGGGAAACGACTGTATTTCCGTTTCACGGTAGCTTTGTGGACATTCACCAACCTCTCATTGTTCTGATTGTTTTCCTCGTTGGGAGTCACTTTAGCTAAAAATAATTAGCCAAATATAATGTATATAACTACAATATGTCTGCTTTACAATTGGGCCATTAGGGGGTGCTGTGGTGCAACTGGTCTCAGCGGCCCTGCACAGGGACCCAAGTTTGAGTCCGACCTCTATTTCCTGTAAATTGTGTATGGAGCAAGGTGTCCTCTTTGGAAGACAATAATGCCCACATTTTCCTGAAATATTCAATAGTCTCGCAATGTGACCAATTGCATAATTAAAATAAATATAAATTAATTAATATAATTAATATGTCAGCAAGCCCGATATTATAACAAATTTATGTGGCTTTCCTTCAGACGCTATGTAACACTTTTACCTATATGCCAATTATATTGTATCTTCACTAAAAATGACCATTAGACCATTGATGGGAAAATCACACAAAACTTTAGAGATACATTTGTCATTCGGTTCATCCCAGCTGATGGTCAGTTACAATACATTTACATTAGGAAAATGGATCTGACTACTTGCAGAATGCTATGACATTATTTGTTCAGTACTCTCTGTCAAGAATATTGGATTGAATGTTGGCGCATTCAATTCAGTGGAGATTTTTTGCACAATTCTGGAGCTGTAAAATTAAAGTGATCCTGCTTGGAAATGAAATGAAGCAATGACAGTATGACATTATTAACGGTTCAGTTGTAATGTTTATATGAAGAAACAGCAACATCCCCAAACATATTTCTGGTGAGAACAGAAATGTTTGACGAGAATAGAAACGCTAAGAATCTCCCTATTTATGAGTGCTTTGCATTCAGATACGATAGCACTCTGTAGACAAGGGATGGAAAATGATGGTCCTATCTGCCAGTCCATGTGGCCACACACCGCGGGCCTTTTGGTGGCCATAGATGGCCTTATTGATGCCATTTAAAGAGAAGGAAAATGTCACAGTTGAGCAATAATGACACCATTATTGAGATACTTAGCAACATTTTTTCACCGTGGATCAATGTCTAATAAATGTCATCATACTTGCTCGTACCGATACATTTTCCCCATGTTCCCTATTTGGTCTCCTATTAGGCTGCATTCATTATTCATTTCGAAGTCATTATGGTTGTGTTTCTAATTGCCTTGAGTACACCCCTGTCTCGTGCATTTTTGGCAGTTGAAATGGAACATTTTTATCCAACACTATATTTGCCTGAGATGACGTCAAAACGCATTTGTATTCTTTTGTTCCCGGCGTCAGACCATTAGAGCTTTCCACAGTAATAGAATGCCTAATGCTGCTCTGCTACACTGGAGGACAAGGTTGAGTATTCATAGACCTATCAAAGACCATCTTCACTGCACTAGCCACAGTAAACAATGTGTGGATACTCAAAAATAACTTTGTCTGAGCACCCTACAGCCCACACACACACACGCACACACACACACACACACACACACACACCACAGGCCCTCTTTCTGTCTGTGTATACGTGGGCGAGTATGTGTGTCTTGTTTCTCTCTCTCTGCCAGTATCTTCAAAATAAGTCTGCAGAAGACATTGGAGTTTATAAATTGCGAAACCAAAATGATCAAAGTCTAGTGAGGAAATGTACTTGGGTAAGTGTCAGTTCTTCTTACAACTTCAACAGACAGTGAACATGAGCAAAATGCAAATCATCCATTCTCAATAAGATACGCTGTGTGTAGGAATCCTTGACTGTTTGTTTGGGAGGTTTGATTATTATGTCTTTTATGGGACAGCCTCATTAAGGCCTACCCATTTTTAAGAATTTAATTTAAGAAAGTAAGCCAAAAGCCCTATAATTAAAACTTAAAGGCGTACTATGCAAAACATTCAACTTAATAAAACCTTTACGAAGCCAATTTGAGGGAAAACAAACTTATAATAGAGGAATTGTTCACCTAGCATAGCCATACAGCATAGCCTTAGCGAGTCGCTAAAGAGAGAACCAGCCATGCAACTTCAAGAACAGCGTCCTGAAGACATGGTTACAGGGGGAACAAGCCACAAGAAGTAGGCAATTTACAACAGACATATATCATGGCCCTAGGGGGAGCTCTACAGCCATATAGCATACCTTTAATTCAGAGGTGTGGACTCGAGTCATGTGACTTGGACTCGAGTCAGACTCGAGTCATGAATTTGATGACTTTAGACTCGACTTGACAAAATATAAAAAGACTTGCAACTCGACTTGGACTTGAACATCAATGACTCGGACTTTCACTTGGACTTGCGCCTATTGACTTGTAAAGACTTGCTACTTCCCATAAAAAAAAACAAAGATAAAAAGACAAAAGTATGTTAACACGGACTGATCTATCTCTGTGTGTGCGCTTGGGCGTGTGTGGCAGAGACCCGTATTCGGCACAAGATCCAATCAAATCACTTAGATTGTTTTGATTCGACAGCGGCCAACCACGCGGAACAAGCTATTAGTGGTCCAGGGCCAGACAACGAACGTGAATGCGCCAGCAAAATGATACCGATTATTTCGTCTGCCTACAAAAATT
>NC_084995.1:23672474-23674974 GCF_963854185.1 Sardina pilchardus | reverse complement strand
GAATTGCTCCCTTTTTTGGCAAAACCATAGACTACTTTCACCCATTTCACCCATTTTACCAAACTCATTAACCCTTTTTGCAAAACTGTGAACACATTGTGCATTCTGATGCACTTCTTAATTATATTGATAACCAAACAATGCAGAAGTTGAACACAATTAGTGCACAGTTGTCTCCATTTGAACACTACCACTCAAAATTGATAACACTTCTGTCTAATGATGTGACAACCAATATAAGTCAGTTCAGAGTTGACAGAGACGCAGGGGACAACAAGTATGTGTTACAGTAGAAGTGGGGTACAAGGAAGAGGAGGGTGCAGGTAGGAGGAAGAGGATGAAGAGAAAGACAGAGTCCCAAGAGTTGCAATACTGTAAATGATGATATTTGGGCAACAATCATTGACCATGTTCTGGCTCATGGAATGCCAATGAGAGAAGCAGGACTTCATGGTCCAACCCAACATCAGTGGTTTCTCTGTGGCGTCAATAATCCAAAGATTCAGACTACAGAAGAGAAATAGCGTAAATGTCCATTATCATACAGTACAGTAATCACTGAACATCCACTGTTACACACTTACTACCCTTTGAGCTCAACTCTGAGAGAGTGAAAGAGCTGAGTTATCAGGATGTCCAAGTAAGTCTAAATTTAGGCACAATACAATATTACAGTATTGCATACTTACAGTACTATCAGAGTCTGTGGCATCACAGTACAAATCATATTCAGTACAGTATCAGTCTGTCTTTCTGTTCACTTACAAAACTATTGATTTATATCTTCATATACAGTAGGCTAGAGGATATGAGTAGAGAGTGATATAAGTCCTTATTATTTATTTTCATTGTGATATTTTATTTTTCAAATTAGAATGAATTAGGGCTGAACGATATATTGCATTTGCGATAATATCGCGATATGATGAAGTGCAATTTTCTAACCGCAAAGGCTGCGATTACCCTCTGGTCACGTGACATGAGAGCGTAAAGTAGCAAATATTTGAAACAGTATCAGAGAGTGAACTCGGCAAACTGCTCGATAGAACCATTGAACCAACATTTTTAAGAGTGCGACTGAAACTAATTCTAGGTTGCACTGGTGCACCTGCGCTGCTCGGGTGAAAGCATGAATGTCTTTCGCAAGTTTTCATTGTAGACTATGCGTGCAAATTCACCAAACGCCTTCAAACCCCTCTCCTTGGCCCGCTTTCTCTCCCTCTCCATCCATCCCCTCTCTCTCTCTCTCTCTCTCTGTCTGTCTCTCTCTCTCTCTCTCTGTCATGCGCGCTCAATGGACACCCGTCCCTCGACATGCACATTCAATCCAAATAAAACATTCACAATCGTGAAAGCAATGACGCATAGAAGACGATTAGCTAAGTTATATATAAAATCCGTTTAGCATCATTATTAGCATGCTGCAGACATCTAAAACTCTTGCGTTCAAATAGACTGATCATCTCAATACAGATGTTTTCCAACTTAAAGACTCAAAAGGGCTTATTCCAAGGAGAACAAAGTATTTATCTACCTTGAAACAGACGTGGGGAAACTGACCCGTCCAACCAGTAGACTATGATAAGATAGCCAACTATGCTACTTTGTTTACAATATTTTGAGGCTTCAACCAGACAGCTGAATTAAAGGGACGGAGTTGGAATAGTCAGTGCAGTGTGCTGTGCAGCCATGAATATCAGGAATTTCTGTATGCAGAACATATCACGTTCATTAAAGTGAATTATCAATACGATTTAGGCTATTAATATTTTCATGTTTTTGCAATCTGCACTTTTGTTTGTGTGACTTGTTACTGACTTTCATTTTAATCTTTACACCAGGCTTCCTTGTACTAGTAGCCTACTTTATGTTCTGATATGTAGGCCTACTATTGTGATTGAAGTAGCTAGTTAAAAATATGTCATCCATCAATTCATGCATCACCTGTCATCATAACAGAGGTATGACTTCCAGGAAATAAGAGTTTATTTTTAATTTAATATAGCCTATTGCCCATACTATATGATTTACTGCTTGTTTTTGTTGAAAAATTTGTAAGACAAACACCTTAAAAAATAATCGCATATCGCATCGCAATCGCAATATTGGCAAGAAAAATCGCAATTAGATTATTTTCCATAATCGTTCAGCCCTAGAATGAATACAATTCCTCCAGGAGCCATAAACCCTGCCCTGAAAACTGTGTCTTCCTTTGTTTGGTGTATTGTCTTATCACTGCTCTGCAGGAGTGTAATTTTGCCTGATGTGTTCAATGATTTGAGACCATTAGTTAGTTTTGAGCAAAGTTAAAAGTGTTTTGAGGTGATTGTTCAGTTTTGCAACAAGATTGAAGGGTTTCGAGAATGTAGTTTGAGAAATGAGTTTTGTGTTCACAGTTTTGAGAAAAAGGTAAAGAGTTCTGAAAAAGGTGTTCTAGCAATTGTGAAAAACTGTAATTATTGATTCCTCAGAATCAGAATCAGCTTTATTGGCCAGGTTT
>NC_084995.1:23647474-23662474 GCF_963854185.1 Sardina pilchardus | reverse complement strand
TCTCATCATTTTGATGGTAGAAGTAGTATAATCAGACATTGCCACTATCAGCATCATTGTGTCCCATAGTTTCAAAGTTTAGACAGGGTAGTTGTTGCCATCATCATCATCATCATCATCATCATCATCATCATCATCATCAATCAATAAGATGAAGCATAGGCGTAATTTGCGGGGGGGTTACAGGGGTCATGACCCCCTCAAAAATCATATCCAGCTAATATAACCCCCTCAATATCATCACATAATTCAGATTACACTGAATATGAAATATGCTGGATGAATATTTTTTGTTCGTTTTCTTTATTCATTTCATTTTCCAGCAAGATGGTATCATGTTTTAAATATTCTGAAATGTACCCCCCTGCCCACCGACTACTTGGTATTACCCAACCTGCGTTCTCTACCGAAAGTTTGTTTGCTATTTTGCGCAGTCGCTGGGATGAATGGTTGCAGAAAGCTCTCAACTCAGGTGGGAAGATGAAAAAGACATTGAAAGGCAGCCAGACAGCATTTTTTCATTGTTGGTTGACACCAACCAAAAATCGGAGAAATCCTGACCAAATGGAGGTATACCCCTATTGCTAAGTTAGCTGTTAAATTAGCTGATGATTTGTTGACTGGAGTTGGCTGGCTAGCCCTATGAGCCCGACGGACGCAAAGTGCGTCTAAAACACACCCATTCTTCTCTGTTACATTGCTCCGGGATAATTAGTGACAGCGAGATGAGACCTACATTGCACGAAAGAGCAGAACCGGGGCTTTCCAACGAGACACGATCAAGTATGAAACTAAAATAAAATCAGGAAGTTAAATCAAAGTATATCATAGGCTATTTACAGTCTATATTGCATTCACTTGAATTACACGCGAACCCGCCATCGGAAAGATATGGCACGCATGTCAGATGAAAGAGGAGAGCTACAGCTATCCGCAGATAGGCTACCAAATACAACCTTCTAGGCTATAAAACAGACGAAGTGACAGCAAAATAGCCTAATAACTTCATTTAGCTCCACTTACCCCATGTTGTTGTGTGGCATAATAGCCTATGTTCATAATCCAACGTTATCATGTGTTTCCGTTTCTCTATGGCAAGTCACGTTCATAATACGGTTTTGAGATCCTAGCAAACTCCTGTATGGTATCCAATTCAAGACTCATATTGCATCCAAATTTGTTTGACAAATAAACACTTTTTTGCCTTTACTTTGTTCATTGCAATGCAGTAAAAAATATTATAGAGAATTATCATCTGTGCACGTCATGTGTGCTACCACGCAAACAAGTCAGGTCAGATCAGCTAGTGTCACAAATATGGAGCACAAAAAGTGTCAAAAAGTCATTTCTCATCACTAAATAAAAATTGCCATTTATTTCTGGAAGGCACACACCATATATTTCTGTAAATTGCTCAGCCCCAAAGTATACCTCCACCATGGTTCTTATATTGCAATTTTCAGGACAGTCAGGCCTACACCATGCAAGTCATGTCGAGCTGTCAGCTTGCTGTGGTGAGATACATGTCAAAATGTAAGAATTTGTATAGTATGCTTTTTAAATTTGTATTATTTAAAAATCTAATTCAAATCAATGCAAGTATTAATACATGTGGTAGATCTGGGTAGCCTAGACTGTGCTGAAAAAAAAACAAAACAATATGTAGCATGTGTGAATGGCACTTACAGTGACCAGGATAAATGCTTTTAACTAGAGGTAGTGAAAATGCCCTTAAAACAGCCTAGGGCTCATAGGGCTAGTGCAGGCGCACACTTTATACATAGGCCTACACACAAGACGGTCCATGTGAGCACACTGAATTCAACTACTGTGGCATTATGGCACAAACAGTCAAGTGAACAGCTGCATTTACGTTAAGTAGCCTAGCCTAAATCATCATGATGTATTTCTAATAAAGGAATGGCAAATTAGCATGTTACCTTTTGCACAAGAAAATTATTCAATAAATAAATAAATTGATAAATATGCCGCAAGTTAACCCCCCCAATGGTAGACCCAAAGTTACGCCCTTGAGATGAAGTGACTGTCTGATCTGTCTTTGCCTGTTTTCCTATCGTCATCAGCGCACACTGCGTTTGGTCCTGATGCTGTGTTGTTGCATTTCACTGATTTCAGCCTTTTTCCTTTGGTGTGTGAATGAATGTGTTTATGTGTGCGCGTGGGTAAACCGATCGAGAGGCATAAAATGCAAAGTGCTCTAGAGAAAAGCTCTATAGAAACGCAGTCCATTTACCATTTACAATTCCTTTTTGCCTGAGTCTCGGGCCGCCGCAGCTTAATATGGGAAGAGTAATTCTCGAGATGCTGGGGAATAAGAAGCTGACCACCGGCCCCACTGTAATATCATCTGCAGCAGCACACCGGGTCGCCATCACCTCTTCCGGAGGAGTTTTTCCCTCTCGTTGTATCGTTTGTGTGTTTGCATTTTATTTTGCTTTATACTTTATTTGGCTTTCTCTGGTTCTCGCTTCTGTCCCTCTTGGATAAGATTACTTTTATTTTCGGCTTTGTCTCTATTTAACAACTTGCGTCAGTGCTGTGTATGATGCCACAGACCACAGTGATTTCACTGAGTCACTCACGGAGAGCTGTGAGCTACTGTATCTGTGAGCGGGGAACCGCCAGTAATAGACGAGACTAAAAGGAGCTCATTTAGACAGAACTCTCTTGAATGACCACCACTGCAATTTCAGTGTCTGGCACTGTTGTGAAAGCTTGGATGGCAACAGCAATGGAGAGATGATGACTAAGTTTTACCAATCTTCACTGTTCTCCAGATTTAGAATATCGGACTGTTTAATGCAGGCAATTTAGCTCCCAAGGGAACACACTGTGATCATGACAATGGCTGTTTACATCCCATTGGATGCTAATAGCTCAGCTATCGGACTTTTGCATGCAAGTATTACCAATAAGCAGAGCATGTGAATATCTTAGCAGTTTGCCTACAGAGCGAACTAATCCACCGAGAATGCCATAGCACGCCATACTGCTCTGTCACACCTGGAGCAGCAGGGGAGCTACAGTATGTGCTGATGCTCTTTGTAGATTACAGCTTCGCGTTCACCATCGTCCCTCACAAGCTAGTGGTCAAACTTACTCGGGGACCTGGGACTTCCACCACACGTCACCTGCATGCAAATGGATCCATAGCTTCCTCTCTGACAGCAGACAGAGCGTCAGAGCTAGGGGCCACCACACATCCACGGCCCCAAGCCACAATACCGGCCCTCCCCTGGGCTGTGTGCTGAGTCCCTTGCTCTGCTCCCTCTACACACACAACACAGCTGCTTACCTGTCCCAGCAACGCCATGGTGAAATTTGCGGATGACACCAAGGGAGGGGGGGTCAACATGGTGCAGGGCCAACAACCTGCTCCTCAACACCTCAAGAACCAAATAACTCGTCACAGACTAGAGGAGAAAGAAAACAGAGCACCATAAACCACTGCAGTAACTGCTGTAACCAACCTTGATGCTGCAAAAGATAATGTGCAATATGGAATCTGATGGGAAAATGGATCAATGCAATAACAGATAGTATGCATGTCTGTAGATGTATGTTCGTCATACCGTTTTTTATGCAATGACTGGGTGCATATGGCTGTGTGTGTGTTTATGTATGCTGCTAATGCTGTGTGTGTGTGTATACACAAACACACACACACAAACAGTCTTTGATTAAGTTTACTGTGTGTGTTTGATTAAGTTTACTGTGCATGCATGCATGCATGTGTGTGTTTGAGTGTCCTGTGAGAGTATGTGTGTGTGTGTATGTGTTTGTGCGTGTGTGTCCTGTGAGTGTGTGTGTGTGTGTGTGTGTGTATGTGCGTGCTAGAGAGCCGGTTCTGCTTTCGTGGCTCCAGGTGCCAGTGCCGTGTCTCAGGTGTGGTATGAAAATGAGAGTTCCTCCCCCAGGTGAGACGCAGATCAGAGCCAATCTCACAGCTTCAGACTCCATTAAGCCTCAAGTCTGTCCCCCCTCACATCACACAGCGTCACACACAACCCCTCTCCCTTCCTCTCTTCTCCTCCTCCTCCTCCTCCCCTCTCTTCTCTTCTCTGATGTCTGCTCTCATCTCCTGCTCTCTCGCTTCCTCTCCTCTCTTGCCATCTCTTCTCGCATCTATCGTTATATCTGTGAGAAATAGAGAGAAAGAGAGTGAGGGAGAGAGAGAGAGAGAGAGAGAGAGAGAGAGCACTCAGCTTCAAGTGAGCAAGACAAATATGAGTAAACATTTCTGCAGATGTCAGATGCGGACTCGATCGGCGGAGAGTGGATTGGGTTAGCCTGCTCACAGTCCATAGACACATACAGCGTGCCTTTATCTTTTAGATATATCCTGTGTTTAGTGAAACTGACCATCCGAATAAGAGTGGTGCAGCTCTGACCTAACAGACTGCACAGAGTTTCAAACCAACATTTTAATCATGGGCAAAGCTTTATTGGAAGCCAAATGTTTCTTCAACTATTCTGGGGAAACTTGTAGGAAAAGATGGCCTTTATTGAGATACAAGCTTCCGGAATATATCTATCATTGACCAAGCTTGTACCATATTAATGGCCAGTTCCCTTACACTGCCCAGTCTAGCCTGCAGTTCACTTATCAATCAGCTACGTTGAAAAAACGTTGAAAGAATGTAAGTCTTCTTCATCTCTTGCTCCTCGTCTAATGAGAGTGAGATGGAGTCAGAGGGTCCCCAGAAGAGAGAGAAAGGGAGCGTGAGAGGAAGAGAAAGAAAAAAAAGATTTTTGCCCTTTTCACAGTCCCTTTCCACTTCTTGAGGTGGTGGTAGTGTGTGTGTGTGTGTGTGTGTGTGTGTGTGTGTGTGTGTGTGCATGCTCCACTGGGAGAATAAACCTGACCGCCATTGAATATGCATGTCTTCTTCTGTAGCTAAGCCTTGGGCCCACTCAGCTCTCTCTCTCTCTCTCTCTCTCTCTCTCTCTCTTCCTGGCTCTGCCAAAGATAAAACATGCACCTCTGCTGCATAATGAAGGTCCAGCTGGCTGACCGGTTTGGAGGTGTCACCCCGCCACCTCCTCCCCTTCCCAACCCTCCTTTCCCCCATTCCTCCATGTGGCCCACAGGCTTCTTTTGCATTTCAGACAGTATTCTTTCTCTCTCTCTCTCTTTCTCTCTCTCCACCACTCCACCATCCACAGGCAGCAAACACACAGGATGCCCGTGGATGTCAAGTCCTCAGCGCTAATTACTGCGCCCTTCCTCCTCCGCTGTGTTTCTTAAACAGTGAAACAAACCCGTGGAATAAATAGCTAATGCGTATCCCCTCGGAAGACTCATTTGTTTCCAGTAAATCCCTTTGTTCGCTATTTTTCCCAATCTCTTTCTTCTGCTTCTCCTAGTTTTATATCCCCCCCCCCCACTAATGTGCTCTTTAATTGACAGCAGTTTTGTGTGTGTTGTGTATGTGCGTGTTTGTGTGTGTGTGTGTGTGTGTGTGTGTGTGTGTGTGTGTGTGTGTGTGGGTGTGTGTGTGTGTGTGTGTGTGTGTGAAGCCATGCAGTAGGCACCCTCCTCTGATGGCAGGGGCAGGCTGGCTCCATATTAGTCACAATGAGGCCCCACAATGGAGGCTTTAAGTCCCCCACTTAGGGACGCACTCCCACCGTCTGGCTGGAGGGAGGTGGCAGCGGCGTCTGTTTACAGACACCCGAGGCCATTCATCTCCCCCTCAAAGGGACATCAGGGTAATGGAGCATGGCTTAGAACTGTAGCATCACAGAGTATCGGGAAGGCAAGGACCGCTGTTCCTAGTAAAGAACACTCTACCGTACTGTGCCACAAACCACAACCATGTCAGCCCTGTAGATAAAAGTTAGCCCGCATACAGTACAGTGTATGTGAACTGTATACACATATACCTACAATTCTTCTACAGATCATGGAATGAATGGATGTTAAACGATGTGTGTGGGGAAATGCACTTTATTAACTGGTTTCCTATTCCATGCTCAACATGAAAGCAATGTCAGCTCTGTTCAAATAATGCTTTGGCTAAATCTATGGCTATTGTATGGCTAGATCTTCTGGAATCATTTGGGACTGCACTGTGTACAGAACCTCCTGAAGTTACACAGCAGTTATGCTGAGATGTACTTTTGTTTGTGCCGAGTCTGATGTGCGCATCAGCCTTCACTTCAGTGTGTTCGGACACATTGAAGTCTAAGGCAGAGGAAATTATGTATCGTACACAGTCTTGGTCATCTTACTTTAAAAAAGTAATTAGTTACCGTTACAAATTACTTCTGCCAAAAAGTAATTGAGTTAGTAACTCAGTTACCACACTGTAAAAGTAATTAGTTACTCAGCAAAGTAACTGACGTTAATTTTTATGTTCTATAACATCTTTAACGTCAAACATATTTATTATAGCCTAACTGATTGAAGAATAAAACCAATTATTCGGTACAATTAGTGGGTGGAAGTCAGAACGTGCGCATGGCATCCGCCCACCCAGCCCAGGCCCGGGGTGGCTATCGGGAGATGCGGGAGGATTCCCAGTGGGCCGTTAACGTTTTGGGCCGGTCTGATTATTGTGAGCTTAAATATATGTTTCTGACGATTTGTTGCGCTCTCGTGGCACTTCAGCAGCCAGGGATGCGCGGTCGCGGCCGCCCCTTACTCGCAGTTTCCCAAATATTAACAAAGTAGGCTAGCACTCACAAAACTGTTCGGAAGTCGCAGCAAGTCTATATTTGCAATTTACAGGAGTAAATGAACAACCCCTTCTCCAGTTGAACGGCCCTGACGAAATGTAGGCTATGCAGCAGAGACTTACGTGTAATAGACTAATAATACATTTTACTGTAAGGTAACCCCCGATATCAAAAGCCCTCAAAAATAAAATAGGCTATCTTTAAAATGTATAGGGTCCTCCTTTGAAGATAACGTTCAGTTTCAGTGAAGTAGGCTAGCCCTGTCAAGAAACTATAGAAATCCGGCAGACAGAGTGCACATTTACTTGTCACTATTTGGCTATGCCTATAAGCTATCGTGGGAAGTTCGCTACGTGCAAATGAAATGGCTTGGATTTGGTGAGTAGCCTGTTCAAGTCTTTTTTCCCCTCCTGAAGTTGGAAGTGTGCCTTTAATGAAATTATTTCCATATTCCACTCTGATGTACAGTATCTTGGTAGCTATGCCTAGTCTGTCAAGGGTGATTAGGCTAATATAGCCTACATAACATTTATATATTAGCCTGGCACGCCCTCCCAGTGACGCAACGCCTTCAGGCTTTTGCTGCTGGTCTGGCCAACTGCTCATTGAGAACGATTTCTGAGTTCCCGAAATCTGCGGAACTGCCCCCTTTGGTCGAGAACCAATCAACTTTGAGCAGCTCCAACGGCTCTGGGTAGAGGCGTGTTCAAGGCAGAGGAAAGAGTGTTGTTATTGGTTTAAACTCGGCAAACCGCTTTCTGACATCTACCAGTAGCAAATCGAGGCACTTAAAGGAGGCGGGTCAACCAGCGCTTGCAAGAAACCGTGTTAGTACAGGCTGTTGGTCAGACTAAAGTCTCGCAGAGCCTTTGAAAGTCGATGGTAATCAGGCTATTTATATATAGCTCAGGGGAGGGTATCGATCCTATCCAGTGAACTCGCTTCATTCAGCCAAATTGTAGTAACGCGACGCTTTAAATTCTCAGTAACGAAAACGGCGTTGCAACGATGAGAAAAGTAATTAATTAGATTACTTCGTTACTGACAAAGTAGCGCCGTTAGTAACGGCGTTATACTTAAACGCCGTTACTACCAACACTGATCGTACATAATTGCAGATATGGTGTTCAACATGAGCACTCATCAATATTGTTGTGTGAGGCCTCAAGTGATTAAACACATTCACAGTGATGCATGGTAAGGGATGCATTAAGCATTGACTGTGCTCTTCTGTTGTATTATCGATGAACATACTGTACGGTTCCTTGAAACTGTTAAGAAACAAGTATTCATGTTTTTTCAGTAAATATTCTGTCTGTGTTGTAAAGGAATGGGCAATACTTCCCTTTCCTTTCCTTTCACCACCAGATGTTCCCAATCAATCTGGTCAGATTATGCATGAGTCTGACAGAAACAGCCCAACCTATTTGTCTTCTTACTTATCCTGTTCTATTAGCCAGTGAAAATATTGCCTAATGGTCTGAACGTACTTGCACATGCACGGTCATGACATGATTAATTGAACTTGTTTGAAGGAGTTATCGCTTGTTTGTGCCAAGGAACGATCACATCAATGCATTAGTCTTTGTGAGAGGGAGAGTCGTCAGGTGTGAGCAAGTGGGCCATGCATTATATTGTCAGGGCGAGAGCACGATAATGAAAGACAGTTTCATCTTAAAGACTGGACTGAGATCCATGAACTGTGCCAACAGAAGACACTACCTGGGAATCACATTTGAGGCCCTTGGGGTTTTGCTGACTAGCAACCCACAAGTGAACGACTGTACAAAATAAATGCAGTTATATTTTCATTCATTACATGTCTTTTGGATCTGTTGCCTTTCTTATATAGGCCTAGTCACTTTATTATCAAAGAGGGTCTATTCCCAAAGAATACTAATGCTAAAAGTAACTACTGACTGTCAATTAGGTGATACTACTAAAATGAAGGGACATGTCAATCTTACCTTTAGGACTCCTCATTTTTTTATTAAGAGTATTAACAAAGCATTTTTGGGTTAAGAGTAGCAACAAGACCTACAGTCACACTAGCTGAAAGGGACAGCGACAAAGAGGGGAGTGAAGATTTCACAGCGTCAAGAGACAAGTAGTCGTATTTTGCTAGTTACAGTATGTTCTGGCGACTGTAAAGCTCCCTCTGGAGTTGCAATGTATTCATATGTTACTCTGCTAGCAAACGCTACCTATATCAAACTAGTAAAGTCCTCAGCGGTACAATTGTGGATCAAATGTTAGCATTGAACTTAGCCCAATACTTTCAGTTAGCTGTGCGGCTCCACTGGTTTAGCAGAGCCTACTAGCTTACTTATACGTACAGTACTACGATACTGCCTAATCCAGCTTCAAACAATTTAAACTCACCCCCATGTGCTGGGGATGAATAAACTGTTTAAACTCACCCCCATGTGCTGGGGATGAATAAACAACTTAAACTCATCCCCATGTGCTGGGGATGAATAGCTTAGAAAATAATCACTGACCCTCTGAGAGCCAAATACCGTGATACATCCCTTTTCGCTCATGCCTTGTGTAAAATCTCTCGTCCAAACAAATTCAAACATACTGTATTTTACATGTCCAATCCAGTCTCACTTACCTAGTTGTCTCTAGGTAAAAAATACACATTCCCAGATTATCATAGCCCAGTTTACATGAATGTCAATGAAACCATAGTAAACCTTCACATATATTGCTTGCTTGTAGGCTATAACATAATTTTAACCCTGTTACAGAAGCAATCACATGGGGAACAGCCAGCTTGTTTGTCAGTAGCAAGTTGCTGGAGTTGTCTTTTGTAGCTAGAGTGACTCTAGGGAGAGGGTAAATCTGAGAGAGCTTAGTTAAGAGGTCTCCTTACTCATTAGAGCAATTCACAAAAGATTGAATGAAAAGCAGCATTCCTATCTTTCCTCATCGCAATGTTTTAAAAATGCACTTGGAATTCAATACAGCAATTTCACAGCTTGTAGGAGATGCAATAATGCTACCACTAACAGCCAAAACCATAATTGAAATATACATATTTTATGACAATGTATTGTTTTCATGGCTAATCAAATAACTTATTGTCTATGCAAACATATGTCATCCCACAGATATATTTGTAAAATGTTGCAAGGATACTGTATCTAGTGTATTCCATTACTGTTTCATTTGTAGCCTTTCATTTTTAGTCCTTTATTAATTTATCGCTTGTCTGTCACAGAAGCCTGCTCATGAGGACAGACCTTTGACTCATCAGCCAATCACTGTGCTTACTGCAAGTAATCTTGTGCAAGAGAACTGACATCAACCTAGCAACAGATCTCTTATCGAGGTGTTGTCATTTTACCTACAAGAAGTTGGTATCAGCGGCTTTGTGGATAGGTTTTAAGAGACAATTATTGGTTAAAAACGTTTACTGCCTTTATTAGGCTTTAATTACGTTCATGTTAGCTGTGTTTTTGTTTGTTAGAGTATAGTTAGCAGAAAAGAAAAAAACACAAAAACAAATAAGAAGCACAAATATGTATCAACCAGAACAACACACACACCTACACACACACACACACACACACACACATGCACACTCACTCACGCTTACATACAGCAGTGATAGTGGTTACTGCAATTACACTAAAAAATGGTACTTAGAAAATCATAGGTGCTTGGATTAGTTTTGGGCTAAATTGAGTATCTCGTTGAGTGTATTAGAAGATGTCCTTTCAGCTGGTGCCTACTGTTCCCTCTCTTAATGAGTCTTTTTCTTGGAAATAAAAGCCAACAGCTTGTCCCTATTTTTATTCTGTGCCCAGAAAAACAACAGGCCCAAACCCTGAAAAATTATATATTTTTCAGACTCAGGCTATTATCGAAGAGCTTGTTTATAGTTCCTACAGTACATTGGCTGCAAAAACTAAAGGTTCTGTGGCTCAACTGAAAATGTTGCCAATTAGTTTGATGACAGAACAGGTACACCTGTCCATCACTAAAATGGTCGGCCAGGTGAATTACAGTAGCTGCACGTTGCCAATGTTATGAATGTGGCAAACAATAACAGCTGAGCACCACGGTGGTTTCAGACTGACGAGGAAAACGCCTGTGTGAATGTGTGAAGATCCTCTGTAAAGATCATCTGTTTCTCTTGGATGGCCGGCTGTTCTGCCGTAAAGGTTTATCATTACCTTTTTAATCTCTGAACCGCCACAATATCAGGCAGTGAAAGCCACCTTGACACCAGGAATAATTGGAAGCTGGAAATTTCTCAGGAGGCCACATTTTTAAAATGCTGTGTCACTTTCCCCCACTTTGCAGCCAGAAACTCTCTTGGCGCTGGTCCTCGAAATGTAACTACTCCCGTATACTATGGTACACAACAAACACCTAGGCATTTGCAGAAAGCTTGTTGTGTGTGTGTGTGTGTGTGTGTGAGTCTGTGTGTGTGTGTGTGTGTGTGTGTGTGTGTGTGTGTGTGTGTGTGTGTGTTTAGGTGTGAGTCTGTGTGTGTGTGTGTGTGGGGGGGGTGATGGGGGTGGTGGTTGTGATAAATCAATAAGGACATCAAGTAACTGCTTGCCAGGGCCAGCACTCTGCTCCATTTAGGCAAGATTTACAGTATGTTCGTTGACCAGGAATCTCTATTTCTTAACCTAATGAAGCCTCCCCCAGGTAATAGCAGGCAGGTCTACGCAATCTGGGAAATTAATTTAGATTTTTCAAGCAGGCTCAAACTTAATCAGGCTCCTGGAGAGTATGCCTTTATAGATTTCCAATGAGCTGGTCCCAAACACACCCACACACACACACACACGCGCTTTGGTGGGAAATGATGAAGACATAGGGCTTTCTCCTGCACCTTCTGCTAGTATGCCCGTGTCTGTGCGTGCCTTTCTCGTGTGAAATCCGGAATGAGCTGAATTCAGATGCACAGGTTCGGAGCCAAGCCTCGCTGCCACACAAACATCCGAGGTGAATAGAAATGTCAGGGCCAATTGGGAGGTATGCATTAAAGCAGAAGTTTATACAGTGCCTGACATCTATTCAAATGGCACGTAAATGCATGTTGGGCATAACACGCTTTTCGTGACAGTTACAAACACACAGATAATTGCCTTCACACATCTACGCATGCACACACACACTCACACTGAAAATGAATGCGCTTCTCCTTACTCCCAGTGAAGCCGTTCAGGTATTCACAGCAGCACCTGGGAGACTGCGATGCTCTTTTAGAGAGCTGTCTGTCAGTCCAGGCTGCAGTCCTCTCTCCACCATTCCCCAGACACTCACCCTCCACCTTCCACCCTCCCGGCGAGACAGCAGACCCAGTCCCTGGGGGTGGAGGAGCTCGTCGCGTGGTGTGGGACATACTAAAATGGCACCTGTCAGAAGTTGGGCTGCCTGGCAGTGGCAGTGTGTGGAAGCCAATGATCACCCTTAGATGCCTGGTATATCAAAGACTTTGTGTTTTTATTATTATAATACAGTCTGGCAAAAAGGCTTCATCATGTCTATGATGCTCAACTGTGTGTTAACAGACATGTCATGTGGATTATTTCGGTTATAGATTGCCTTCCTTTGCTTGTGCTGATGCATGTTTTTTTTTTTTTTTTTACGATCATCATGTGATACACTTTGTATGCAGTGTGTTCCCAGAGTGATACTTTTTCTCACATGAATGTGAATAGGATGTCTGGAGTTGCATAATCAAATCACAGCAACACTTCGCCAAAGCAACGGCTGTCTGTCGCACCTGTGAAATATGATTGCTTTGTGCTCTTTTTTTTCCAAAGCTCCTGAAAGCAAACTAAATGCAAAAGGCAAACAAAGGGACTGAAAGAGCGAGCGAGAGAGAGAGAGAAAGAGAGAGGGAGAGATAAAGAGAGAGGGAGGGAGGGATGGAAAAGCAGTGTTTACATGATAATGGAAAACACGGTGGTGAAAAATGCATCCTCTATGTGCTCTGCTTTGAACACAATAACTGCGATAAACAAGCTGGCCATATCAGCCGGCAAGAAAATCCCTCTCTGTGGAGACCAGAGAGGAGCTATGAACCCCTGATCCCCTTGTGCTTTGGGCTGCAAAAAACGACACCAGAGGCTGTCTGCTAGATTCACAATTCACCTAAATAAGAAAGTAGAACCCCAAAATGCCAATGAAGTGGAAAAAAACAAGCAAAAACAAAACATCTGTTACCATACTTCAGTGCCCATTGTCATTACCATCCTGTTGCCTTTTTAATGCAGATAAACTTGAGGGACTGTTGCAGTACTCACACACACAGAGAGACTGTTCAGACACACACACACACACACACACACACACACAGACTCTCACACACACACACACACACACACACACACACACACAGACTCTCACACACTCACACACACACACACACACACACACACACACACACACACACACACACACACACACACACACATGCACGCACGCACGCACACACACACACAGTCCTCTCGCCCTGTCCTGTGGAGCCCCTGTGGAGACTAGCTGGTGTCCAGTGGCCAAACTGTGACAGCGTTTAGTTATGCCTGAATGGGCTCAGAAACAGTCTCCATCTGTACCCCCGGGCAGAACGTATGGAACAAGGTCCTCCCAGGCAAGGTTAAACACGGAGAGGAGGACAAACAGTTGCCTTCTTCCTGAGGCCTGCGTCTTACTCCGTCTGCAAAAGAGGTGTTTGAAACTTAAGGGAAGCGTGTCCACTGTGAGCACTTTCTCACTGGAACTCAATTAATCGCTGGCGTATAGTTATTTCCATTCCAGCCGTTTTTGAGGGGCATTTTCGCACTCCTGACTGGTGTTAACGTTTCCATTAACATTTACGTGTAAGAATTTGCATGGCATATACGAAGTGCAATTTTTACAAGGCGCCACTGCGATGAACAGTTGACAGGTCAGTAAAGTAATCTCCACGCCACACTGTTTGCCATTCTGCACTGCCTCCTCCCGTCTCCCAAAAGCCCTGTCAGTGTGGGGGCATTGAAGCGTTTTATGTGTCACAAAGTCTTTTGCTCCGGGCGCATAAAATTATCACAATAAAGAGATTCTGAGTGTGTGTGTGTGTGTGTGTGTGGGGGGGGGGGGGGGGGGGGGGTGGTCAAGAATGTAGAAGAAGAAAGCCTGAAGAGCTCCTCCAGACACAAGAAAGTGGAAGACAAATGGCTGTGGCTGAGTCTCTATGGGGAAGAGCATCTTCTTTAATGTGTGCTCACGCAGCTGCTGACTTTAATGAAGTTTAATGGCCCGGCAGTCTTTTTTATTATATTTGCCTTGGTGTAACAAAACTGCACCTGCAGGACCGCCCCCTTGGACATTTACTAAGTGTCATCAGAAAGACCATTTGGGTAGTGAAGTGGCCTGGGCAAACTGTGTGTGTGTGTGTGTGTGTGTGTGTCTGTGTGTGTGTGTGCGTGTGCGTGTGCGTGTGTGTGTGTGTGTGTGTCATATCCCTTGGGATGGATCCAAACATTCCAAAATCATCACAGCTGCACAGTCTAAACCTACAATCTTCACTTGGTTGTGTTGGTGTGTACCCGTGCACTAGTCGTCTGATGAAGCAAACCCAAGCTCACTGCAGTGCTGCATTGGCAACATAGATAATGTATTTGAGACTTAAAGGAGAACTCTGGCAATTTTCTTTTTTAAAATGACTCCCCCAGAGTGTAGCACTGTAGCTGAATGTCTGCCCTCGCTGTTGGCTGCAGCAATATCAGCTAGGTCGCACTTAGATTTTTTTTCTTTTCATTTTATTCCATACTGACAGTATTGAGTGACCTCGAGAAACATAACAGCAGATATACAGTATGTGAAAAAAGATCATTACATTACACTTTTTCACATTAACCCCATGACTTGGAGCCCAAAATATTAACTATTTATTAAGGAAATATTGGCACTGTGCCAAGTGAGTTCATCACCATTCAATCGACGTTGCCTACAGGGAGGTATCTTCATCCGTCTTCCAGTTGTGTGGTTATAGCGTTTTAGCAAAAAGGTGCCGGGAAAAGCCCTCTGATATTCATGATTGAACAGGATGTGGTCTGCCAGACATGAGGCCCGATCTGGCCCCATACCGTGCCTGCGCAGTGGGCTACAGGCGCTGTCTGAAAGCAGCTTTCATGTGGCTGCCTTTTGTTTTTTGAGGAGCGATTGGCTGGAACAGTGGGCCGAGTGTGACATGTGTATGAAGGTGCTGAGTGGGAGATTGAGGCGTCCTGTTGCCTGTCATGGCGGTGGGTGTCCAGGCGCAGATGAGTGGGGGGCCCCCCTCCC
>NC_084995.1:23582474-23642474 GCF_963854185.1 Sardina pilchardus | reverse complement strand
GTGTACTCCTACTTCCCTTGAATATTATAACATAAGAAAGATGCCTGGACTCGGTCAAGACCAAGAACCATATTTGGCAAGACCAGTGGCCGAGACCGAGACAAGTCCAAGTCAGATACCAGCGAGTCCGAGACAAGTCCGAGACCATAAAAAACCGGACCCGAGTCCGGACTCGAGTACTACAGCCCTGATACACACGCACCAGTTTTAGTGTCAATCACCACAGTGAAACCACTTCTTGCGCATTGATTCGAAATTAAAACTGCTCCATTAAGGCATGAGTTATCTGACAGGTATCTGTTTTCAAACATACTTGACAATGAAAACATGCTGACCTCCAGGCAACCAACAGAGCACGGAACCAGTGACCTCAAGTCCTGCAACCATGAGGCCATCTGTGACTGTGACTCTTTGGACACAGCTGCCAACATCAAAAGCATAGAGAACAAGCATTGAGAACAAAACACTTCCTGAGTGAATATTCAATTCCTCTCAAAATATTGCAAAACAGAATTTCAACTGACAGGCCGTACATGGCATTGAATGTGTTAGTTAACTTCAGGTGATGTAGTTCCTGTACATTAATTCCCTATGTAAACATGAGGACATAGTAAAGTGCGGTGGCCTGGACCCCACAAAAGGCCTCATTGATATGCCTTCTGGGGCTTTTCAAATTATGAAGGCGAAAGCTGTCAGAGTACAAACCGCACCATTTGTCATCCTGTCCTTCCTGTAAGAAGTTAAATGGAAACAGGGCTTCCAGATATTAAATGGCAAATTTCCAAAAAAGAAAAAAATCCCAAGTAGCTAATTAATATGAACTCACCATGTCCCTGCTCACTCCCCTCCAGTCTTTTATAAGTGTTTGTCATCTTCTAAGAGAACTCCCCCCACACCCCCATCTTTTTACATACATTACTGAAATTTAATTCTGCCAACATCCATCTGGCCAGCATCCCTTCTTCCTAGATAAAAGAGAGCAAGGTTAAATGTGAAGTGGAAGGGTGTTTCTACTAAACAGAGTTTGTCCAAGTTTCAGAATGCAAATATGCTATGTGAGGCTAATTAGAGGTAAACAAACTGCAGTTAACTGACAGTTAATTACATGGAGTATTGGAAGATTAGCGTTCAATTTTAGCAGCCAGTATTAGCATTTTATTAGCCTGGCAGATGCCAGACCACTCCACAGTTGATGACGTATGAAAATTGTTAAAGTACAGAACATTATGTTGATCATAATGTTATTATATCTAAGTTATCCCTGCCTTTATAAAATGCTTTCGGGAAAGACACCCAGTAACAGTGTATGTACAGTATGGTACTTTCTGGGGCAACTAACATTACTGTTGGAACACTGGACTCAGTAGGCCTACACTCAGTAATCACTACTACAGTATGAGGAGGACTATTATTTAGTGGGCCTACGGCACTAAAGTATGATAAGTGATGACTAATCAATTAGCCTGTATGTTATCTGAAGGTTTCAGAGACATTTATGACGTTCATAATTTAAATCTTTTCACATTGGCTTACAAAGATCAATACTTTCCATAGTCACTGCCTGTGACAGTGCTTTTTAATCTTATGATGCTACCATGGTGGTGGTTGATATGCCCCAGGGTGTACAACACACTATTGTTTACCAAATTGAAAAACAATTGCACATTAAATGGGATTTATTAACATTTGTCTTGACAAAACATGGACTAGGTGCATCTTTGAATGTTCAGGTAAAGTAGACTGGCAAAGGTACAGAGAGGAGAGTATTTGGGATAAACAGAGTACGAGAACTTGTGCAGCCATGATATGGCACTGAGTGAATACCCATCATGCCTCACTGTACACATACACTACACATTCTCGGGAATGGCACGCGGTGTTTGTGGAACTGATTTTGTGCTGCTCGCGTGTGAAATCACAGTGCCAGCGTGAGGGTTGCTCTCATTCATCTGATTAAATTTTAATTGAAAAGAGAAACATCCTTGCGAGTGTTCACAGCGGGCTCCAACACCAGCCCCATGAACAGCTCTTAACACGCAAACAAACAAGTGACTAATTGCCGCTGACAAAAACCAGAGCTCACAGCTGTCTCTGTTCAGACAGTGTCAGGTTGGGTTTTTTTTCTGAACGGAAGGTGCAGTTTGTGTGTGTGTGTGTGTGTGTGTGTGTGTGTTTATGTGTGTATGTGTGTGTGTGTGTGTGTGTGTGTGTGTGTGTGTGTGTGTGTGTGTGTGTGTGTGTGTGTGTGTGTGTGTGTGTGTGTGTGTGGGTGGGTGGGTGGGGGGGGGGGGGGGGGCGCTTGGCCTGGTACCACCACATATCCAGCGCTGCCCAACTTCAAAGTCTACTTTGATTCCCCCACCTCCCTCATCTCACCCCACCCCACCCCACCCCACCGCACACACACGCACCTACAAACCTACCCCCCTTCGAGACTTGCTTTCACAGAAAAGATAACTGGACTCTCTCCTCTCCGCTCCTGTCCTCTCCACTCCCACGCCACACATATACACCCCAAACCCATCCCCTATGAGACTTGCTTTCACAGAAAACATAACTGGACTCTCTCCTCTCCTCTCCTGTCCTCTCTACTCCCACGCCACACATATACACCCCATCCCCTATGAGACTTGCTTTCTCAGAAAAGATAGCTGGACTCTGTCCTCTCCTCTCGACCCCCACCCCAACCTTGCTTTTGGGCGCACTAATGCACACCGATAAAAGGGAGTTCCTTCTGAAAGAATGGCAAAAGCAGATGAGAGGCGAGACACTGGAACCAAAGCTGTGGCTAACCAGTTGGCCTGCCACGAGGAGGCTGAGGACAACAGATAAGGGCAGTTAGGGAATCAGGAGAATCTCACTGAAGGACATTATCTTTATTATATATTTTTTAAATCAAAAACCGGTCCAATGACATTGGCCACTGCCTCAACAATGGCAACTATGTTGAAGTTACCATCAAGGTACAATGCCATTCAAATGCCATCACAGAGAGAGATGGCAGCCAATTAAATGATTACTCAAGGGAAACTGAAGAAAGCATTCAAGCTATGCATGTTTGAGTGTCAATGTATTTAGTCAGGTGTAAATAGATATGGAGGGATGAAATACACACAGGGACAGGAGGAATTCATCTTGAATTGGAAAAAAAATGCTTTATTTAAATTAAATATTTGATTCCTTCTTCATAGCTGCCATACTGTAGTTGGGCAATGTGCTGCAGCTGTAGTAATTCCAACGGACAGCTTTATGAAACGTCGTCTGCACACAATAGGCCTTGGGAATCCCTCTGGCTTGCCTTCAGCACTAATACTCAGGAAGATGAATACAGTACTTATGAGAATGGGGGCAGTGTTTAGTGGCCCTATTGTTGTGAGAAACAAGCATGCTGCTTTTCTATAATGTGGCTTAAAAATCACATGCAACTACTAGAGGCGCAAGGAGAACATATAGAGGTCTTTGCATACAACAAAAGTGCTTAATTAATTTAATGTGATTTAAAGGAGTCATATTAGCAATGGCAGAAGGGCAAGGGGAAAAGACTGTCTGTTTATGCATCTGAAAACCTCCACATATTCAATTTGGAGTATTAGGCCCCTCGAGTCTTGACACCTTTGACCCCTAAAGCAAACACCTTTTAGCTTGATTTGTGTCTTAAACTTGTGGCCAGCTTGCTTTAGATTTATGCTTTGTCTACAAAGGGTTGTGAAATGTGTTAAATGTTACAGTACTACAACATGTCTCCTTTATATTTATGTTGTGTTTTCTTTCCGAACAACTCTAGGTTCAACTGACAAAGAGTACAATGCACAAATCAAAGTGAATCCAAAAAATGAACAAAAAAAATCCCCATGCCGTCAACACCTGACACTCCCCTTCAGGTAGATACGAGCATCTCGGTTTTTGAAATGAAAGGTTGATTTCAGGGAGGGGGGGGGGGGGTTCAGTTTTATTCTGGATCACATGCTTTTGCTGCTTGCCTGAGGGCTTAACCAAGCAACCTGACGAAAACCTTCTCCATCGCAAGAAACACACTTCTAGTGGGAAGACAGACAGAGTTAAATATTTAATCCAGAATAGGGTGATGCAATTATAATGATACAAAGATAATAGTCCTCAGCAGTGGCCATTTGGCGTTTGGCATATACTCTGGCAATAGCAGTGATTTAGGTATCAGATCCAGCCGCAGGCCTACCACAGACATCAAGACAGGCCCCAGTGTAGGCGGTCTGGAGGACAGAAACATCAAAGTGAGAGTGAACTGAAAAGCAATAGAGAAAAGTCATGAGAAGGGAATGATGTAGACCATAGGAGACTCCTTCATGGAGTTTTAGTAGACAGGACATAGGACCCAGGACAAGCTCAGTTTTCCAAAGCTAAAATATATTTGTAAACATTCAAAATGGCACCAAGACAGTATTTGTCTTGTCTTCGCTTCTCTTTTTCTCTCCTGTCCTGTCTTTTCATTCTCTTCGATACTGAAAGACAGTGGTGCATACTAAAAAAAAAGCATCTCGCATTCGATGTAAAAACAGGCAGACTTTGGGTGAATTTCTCTGTTAAATACAAACCTAAGGGCCCTCCTTATTATACCTCATGAACATGATTCATCATGGCTTTCAGAAAAGTAATTATTTTGATCAAGGCTTTTCTCTGGATTTGCTTTGATTTAATTAGCGCTTTCTGAATTGCATGGCCACACACTGACGCATAAGCACAGAGTCCTCTTATTAATATTCTTTACATCACCACCACTTGTGGAACACACGGACGGATGTAGCACAGAGAATATGCATCTCCGAGGATCTCCCAGTTGAGTGACACGCTCCAGTGTTGCAATCTGTCCAGCATTGATTTCTTCTTGTACACCGTATTGAATGTTATCTACATGTACGTAGAAGTGGGTTGTGAAATGGTACACAAGATTGTAAATCTATTATAGCTGAAGTACGATGTCGTGCATTCCTCAGTGAAACTACAGGCGTATTTGAAACACATGGATTGGCTGGGCTGCAGTGAATGTGGGCCAGTTTGTGCAACGGAGCTGTCCCCAGGGAGATGACTCCATGCGCTCAGCTTCTCCCATTGTTTGCTCCAGCCTACTCCCCGCCGAATGAAAACTGTGGTTATCATTGTTCACAGATTGTCTGTATTTCAGAATGCCAAATATTGTAATCTCTCTCTCTCTCTCTCTCTCTGTCTCTCTCACAAACACACACACACACACACACACACACACACACACACACACATAGTCATAAACCCAAACTCTCTCTCTCTCTCTCTCTCTCTCTCTCTCTCACACACACACACACACACACACACATAAACACCCACAGAGACATACACACACTTCTTCTATCTGTCTCTCTCTGTTTTCTCTCTCTACCGTCTCTCCCCACACTAAGAGAGAGCTGGCTGCCTCATGGCCCGTGTATAGGGCTGTGTGATTTGGCATGAGCCGTGGGGGTGACGAGACAGCGGTGGCGAGTAGCCCTGACACGGCCCCCTACAGGGGGAGAGGGGAAATGAGTTTGACCCGCACCGCTGGGTACCCCCCCCCCCCCACCCCCACCACCGCCTCTATGGGCTGCGACCATGCGGGCCCCAATCTCTTCAGCTATACCACCGCTTGCCAGCTACCTCATGCTCCTCTCCCTCCCTCCTTCCCGCTCTCTCTCTCTCTCTCTCTCTCTCTCTCTCTCTCTTGGCCTTTCTCTTATGCTACCTGTTTTTGTTTCTTTTTCAATCGTTTCATCTGAAGCATGCTCTCTCCTCACACCGCTGCTTCTCTCTCTCTCGCTCTGTCTCGCAGGCGCTAACTGCTCTTCTAAATCCGTCTCTTTCTTTCATTTCCCATCTTTCCAGCTACATTATGTTCACCTTCTCTCGCTCTAACATCCCTCTTACATTTTCACTCTCTATCACCCTTTCCCCTTCTTTTCTAACCAAAAACATGTTCTTCGCTTACCTCCTCCCTCTCTCGCGCTTGTGCAACATCTCCTCAGTGTTGCACTTCTTCTTCTCCCTCTGCCCACCTTTTCTCCTCAGACGTGCTGTCATCTAAGTCCCCCCCTCTCGTTGCTCTTTCTCTCCTCCTTGACATCTCTCTTATTCCCTCTCTTCTTTCTCTATCTGTTTTAAAAAAATGCTCATTCTCTTCCTCTGCCTGGTGTTCCATTTCATATTCAAAATTCAAAAAGGACTTGAAGAGTTCTTTTCCTAAACGCTATATCCGCCATTTTAATGAATTTTCATAAATCATTATTTTAAATTTAGCTTTCCTAGTAATTTCATTGGAACTGTTTTGGGTTATGTTTAGTTGATTTATCTTTACTCAATCAAAGCACAACTGCATTTTCATTGATTTTATCTGAAATACACAATTAAACAACATGACTTTTTAATGTTTTAAAAAATGGATTTATAGCATTTTGGGAAAGAGCTCTTCACTTTCTTTGCACGACCATAACACATTTAATCCCCATCTAAAAATCCTTTTGAAATCTCTCTGTGCACATCTATATGAATCTAACTGTCTCTCCACATCTGTCTCCTCTTCCTGTCCCCTGTATCTGCCCATTCAACCTTGCTATCTCCTCTGGGAGCTTCATGAATAATCTCCACTCTCATACATACATAACTGATGTAAATAGAGGAACACAAACACAAAGGCTGACCGATGAGTTGGAATCTATAGGATGGTAACATGTGGTAGTTAACATTGTACTTTAGGGAACACATGTCAACCATTTGTAACCATCGAGTGACATGACTGCCCTGGCTGGTTACTTCCGGGTAAGTTCTGTTTACGTTTTAGTTGCTGCATTCACTTCAACCTACGATTCACACACCTGTAGCCACTCTTACTTATGTGTGTCAGTATAAAACCCGGAAGTGACAGTCAAGGGTAGGCTCGCTTTCGTCTCATTTGGGTGTCTATCGGTGGGGAATAAGACCGGGATCCTGGTGTGAGGTATGTTGGTTGAACTATCTGTTTGTCTAACACGCTGATGCAGGTCTTCACATTTCAATTCTATTTCTTAACAGTTGCCGGTTTTCCCCTTGTCTGTGGTTGGCTGTGGCGTGGGCATGCATCGCTAACAGGACAACGGTATTTTAAGATATTTTATTGTTTTCATGCTGTGTTCAGTGACTTGCCGTGATTTCAATGTTTAAATTGCTCTTTTTAGATTGCTGCTGCGTCCGAGGGCTACGAGTTTGTTTGTGCGTGCTTAATTATGTGCTAAGATACAGGTACGATGCATATGTCACCAACTTGCACACATTATAAGACCAGCGAACTAAGTATGCGTGTATGTTGTTGCTATGGGGTGATGCTAACGTTGTGTGTGTATATTCACAGGAGTTTGCCATTGCTGTTTTGCCTGCTTATTAGTTTTGTTTAGTTTCTTTTGTTTCTTTAGCATCTTGCAGCTGTATGCAAGGTGGTGTGTTGCCTACCGAGGTTTGAGTGGGCAATGAGAGAATTCAGACTGTATTAGGCCTATGCTTTCCTACTGCGCTCTGCTTCCGGGTACTGGCTGGTCAAGTAGCTTGTGCAACTGATTTGTGGCTTACATTTCCCCCTTCTATCAACAGGAGCCGGTGAACGTGGTACCAGTGTTGTGGGGTTATTTGACGGGGGTTACTCTTCTGCACTGCTTGAGGTGAATTAGAAGTAGACCTAATGAGCACCTTCACATTTATTATGAATTGCTGTGTGTGTGCCTGTGTGTATGCGATGTGATTCTAGATATTGGAGCACTGGGAGTGATTTGCTGTGTTGACCTCCCCTCCCCCACTTCTCCAGGTAACTAGTCACTGGTCCAGCTCTCCATTAATGAAATTTAGTGTCATACAATTGTGACAGCCAGTACCTCGGTCTTGCCATTTACAATCTGTCTTATGCTTGTTTTAGATGTTTTTAACTAGAATATCGTATATTTGTGTAATAAAGCCATACTAATTAATGCTTTGTCTTTGGTGCCAGTTGATTTAATAAACATTGCCCATTCAATTGGAATGCACGTCTCTGCTTCATCTTTATACTATTCACCTGTATTGGGGAACCTTGAGCTAACCATAGTTTATACATCTTAAGGTGCAAGGCCTTAGGTGGCGTAGTCTGGCATCTTGCCATAAACTGTAACATAGGGTTACAAACTGGCGTAGTCGGGCAGGATTGTATTGTTAACAGAGACGAGCATTCCAGATTGTGCCTCTTGTTGTATATTTTTTTGTGTTATTGTTTTGTGTTATTGGATTAGTTTTATCAGCAGGCAAAACAGCAGTGGCACATCGGGGGACTCTCCAGGGCACCAGTTTGCAGATTCACCTTCCAGGCTGTGCAGTGGATTAACCTCTTCGTTCCCTTTGAGTGACCGGAGTCATGTCTGAGGAGGTACAGGAACTACAGGACATGGTTCAACAGCTGCAAGCTGAAAATGAACGCCTTAGGCAGAGCCGGACCCCTAACCAACCTGGCACTAGTGGCCAAAGGACTGATGGACTTTTGTCTAACCCTGTTACTGAACGGATGTTGTATATACCTAGAGAAAGGAAGTGTCCAATATTTCGGGGGAATTCTGGGATAGGGATTGAAGAATGGTTGGAGGAGGTCAAAGCTAGCATTAGGGCTAGACATTTGAGTGGGGTAGATGAAGCATATTTTATGTATGACCACCTAGAGGGGGAGGCTAAAGATGAAATTCGATATAGAGGCAAAACTGAAAAGGAGGACCCGGGTGAAATAATTTTGATTTTGAGGGAATTGTATGGTTGTGCTAAGTCATATGTTGAGCTTCAGGAGAGTTTCTTTTCGCGTAAACAGCTGGAGGGAGAATCTTTACAAGAATATTCACATGCCCTCTGTTCTTTAATGGATAAGGTAGTGCGATGTGCTCCTACTGCTGTACCAAATTCTGACGCACTGTTACGCGACCAATTTATTGAATATGTGTACGAACCTGCGCTTCGTAGAGAGCTAAAGCGCCTGGTCCGCCAGTCCCCCCGCTTATCCATGCTTGAAGTTCGGGCTGAAGCCATTCAGTGGGAACGGGAGGGTAGGCCCAGTGAGGGTGGGAGGGGGAGAAGTTACTCTGTCCCTTCACTGTGTGCGTTGCACTATTCAAGGCCCTCACATAACGTTAAGGTGGCCTCATCTGGTCAACCTAGTGTAGAATTGGCAGAACTTAAGGAGATGCTATTGAAACAGCAACAGCAGATTAATCACCTTACCCAGAGTATTGCCTCCCTATCAGATCCACAGCGCCCCATGAGAGCCAGCCGCCCAAACACTGTTATCTGCCGCAGGTGTCAGCAACCGGGTCATTATGCACGGGAATGCACCAATGACCGTTTTGACTTATCACATCCTCATTCCCAAGGCCAACACTACCTTCCAGCCACCGGGAAATTAGCCCCACCAAATGTACAGAGCCACACACTGGAGGGGGCCAGTCCTGGTTCCAGTCTAACTACCCCGGTAAGCCAGTCCATTTCCTCTTTATTGGGTCAGTGTCCCACAGTAACCATCAAATTGGGGGGGATTGGTGTGGATTGCTTATTGGATACAGGGTCCATGGTATCAACTATACAGGAAAGCTTCTTTCGACAGTATTTGCAGGGCCAACTTAAAGATTGCAATTGGCTGCATTTACAAGCAGCCAATGGTCTTGCAATACCGTATGTGGGGTATGTTGAACTGGCAGTTGAAGTTTTGGGAAAATCTATACCAAAGAGAGGGTGGCTTGTGGTTAAGGATCCCCCCGGGTCATCCGGCCCCATTAGTACACCAGGGATACTGGGAATGAACGTAATAAGGGAGTGTTATTTTGAACTGTTCACTCAGCATGGCCCTGCTCTTTTTGACAGCCCAACAGCCTCCCAGGACACTAGACTATGGAGGGATGCCTTTCAGTTATGTCATCAGGCCCAGACTAAGCCCCCTTGCCACACTGGGTTGGCCAAGGTAAGAGGCCGGAAGGCCGTCTATATACCCGCAGGTTCAGTTAAGTTTGTTGCAACAACATGTGCCCAGCAGTTGGGCAAGACCCAAGGAGTGGTGTTGCTTGAGCCCCTTAGTACCCCTCAGCAGCTGCCCAGGGGATTGGTACCCCTCCCTGCATTGCTTAAAGTACACGACGGTACTGCTTATGTTCCCCTCTTAAATGTTACCAGCTTTAGGGCTGTTCTCCGTCCACGCTGCCCAGTGGGTATACTGTCACTGGCCCAGATAGTTGGTCTGCCCCCAGGGGTCACAGAGAGGGTGGAACCATTAAATCCTGTCACGGGGAGGGGGGATACTCTTGATAGACTAATAGTTCCTGTTTATACGCAAACTGGCCATTGTCCTACGATTCTGGAACAAATTAATGGGCTAGACTTAAGTACACTGTCGCAATCAGAGCAGGAGAAGGTTAGAGGGTTACTCTGCCGATACTCGTCTGTGTTTTCCACATCGGAGGGTGATCTAGGTTGCACTAATCTCCTATCGCATGACATTCCCTTGATTGATGACAGGCCCATACGGCAAAGGTTTAGACGCATCCCCCCCTCAGACTACGAGTCCGTAAAGGCCCATATACGACAGCTGTTAGACAACCACATTATCCAGGAGAGCTGTAGTCCCTTTGCCTCTCCCATTGTTCTGGTCAAAAAGAAGGACGGCAGCCTTCGAATGTGTGTCGACTACCGGCAGCTAAACAGTCGAACCCGCAGAGATGCCTTCCCCCTGCCCCGAATTGAAGAGACTCTTGATTCCCTGTCTGGAGCCCAGTGGTTTACAACCATCGACTTGTCCAGTGGATACCACCAAATCCCAGTCACTGAAAGAGACCGCCCTAAAACAGCCTTTTGCACACCCTTTGGGTTATTTGAATTCAACAGAATGCCCTTTGGGTTGTGTAACGCACCCGGCACGTTCCAGCGGCTTATGGAGCGGATATTTGGAGATCAGAACGGGCAGTCATTATGGCTGTACCTGGATGACATCATAATATTTTCTTCCGATGCTGACGAACATCTTAAGCGCCTGGAACTGGTGCTGAGCCGTTTACAAAAAGAGGGCATCAAGGCGAAATTGGAGAAGTGCTGTTTTCTTCAAAAGCGGGTCCGCTATCTGGGTCACTTAATATCTGAAAAAGGTGTCTCGACAGATCCAGAGAAGGTGGCTGCAGTAGCCAACTGGCCCCGGCCACGAAACACCCAAGAGTTGCGATCTTTCCTCGGTTTTACCAGCTATTATCGCCGCTTTGTTAAAGGATTTGCAGAGTTGGCAGCACCTTTACATCGTATAGTGGCTGAACAAGGAGGAGGAAAGGGTCGGAAAGGACATCGGGCAAGCTTAGAAACGGTCTGGTCTGAAGAGTGTGAACAGAGCTTCCAGGAGATGAAGGTAAAACTAGTCCACTCCCCAACCTTAGCTTTTGCTAACTTTTCCCTCCCATTCATTGTAGAGGTAGATGCTAGTCACCATGGTCTGGGAGCTGTACTCTCGCAGGAGCAAGGCGGGAGGGTGCGTCCGGTGGCATATGCCAGTCGGAGCCTTAACCCGGCGGAGCGGAAGTACAGCTCTATGAAGCTTGAATTTCTAGGGTTGAAGTGGGCACTGACCGACAAGTTTCGTGAGTATTTGTGGGGACAACAGTGTGTGGTATGGACTGATAATAACCCATTAAGCCACCTCAACTCTGCTAAACTAGGGGCTACAGAACAGAGGTGGGTTGCAGAACTAGCAGCGTTTAACTTTTCTGTTCGTTACAGACCTGGCAGAACTAACCAGAACGCTGACTCCCTGTCCCGACAACGCCTGGAGACCTTTACAGACGCGACAGCAGCTGTCTTTCCAGGAATCGTCCTGCCAGCACCTCTACAGGAGGCCATCGGAGAAAGTGTGCAGCCGGTGACTCAGGCAGCCATAACAGTCCTTCCAAGTCGTTCCCCCACCGACCTGAAGAAGCTTCAGGAGACTGACCCGACCATTGGTGCCTTCCTCCCCTTCTGGCACATGAGCCGGGTGCCAAGCCGGATGGAACGGGAGGGGCTTTCCGCAGACGTACAAGGGCTGTTACGGGAGTGGGGTCGGATAACGGTGGTAGACAACCTCCTGTATCGTAAGATTTTAAGAACTGATGGGGGAGAGGAGTGTTTGCAACTACTGCTTCCTGAGTGCCTGAGGGATGAAGTTTTGCACCAGCTCCATGATGCGCAGGGACATCAAGGGAATGAACGGACGGTGGAACTTGTCCGACAGAGGTGCTTCTGGCCAGGTATGGCAAAAGACATTAAGCAGTATTGCCAACAGTGTACACGGTGCACCCTAGCGAAAATATCTCAGCCACAGAGTAGGGCACCCATGGGCCACCTGCTGGCAACTAGGCCTAATGAAGTGTTAGCCATAGACTTCTCGTACCTAGAACCTTCCAGGGATGGGGTAGAACAAGTATTGGTATTAACTGATGTATTTACCAAGTTTACTCAGGCCATACCGACCCGGGACCAGCGGGCGCCCACTGTGGCGAGCGTCCTACTGAAAGAGTGGTTCTACCGGTTTGGGGTCCCGGCCAGGCTCCACTCAGACCAGGGTAGGTGTTTTGAGAGTGCCATTGTCCACCAGCTGTGCGGCTTGTATGGGATCCAAAAGACGCGCACCACCCCATACCACCCCCAAGGAAATGGCCAGTGTGAGCGGTTTAACCGCACAATGCACAACTTACTGCGCACACTCTCAGTCGAACAAAAGAGCTACTGGCCACAGTACCTCCCACAGTTAGTTTTTAGCTATAACACGACTACACATCAAACTACTGGTGAGTGCCCACATTTCTTGATGTTTGGCCAAGAGCCTCACTTGCCTGTTGATTTTCTCCTAGGTCGAATCCCTGAACCTCAAACTGGCACTGTGTGCAACTGGGTCCAGGAACATCAGAGGCGCCTGGAGGTGGCCTTCAGCAGTGTCCGGGAGAGGTTGAAGCAGGCAGCTGAGCGCCGGAAAGCGAGGCATGACCAGAAGGCACAGTGTGAAGAATTGGAGGTGGGTCAGTTAGTGTATTTACGGGACCTTTCCATACGTGGCCGTAATAAGATCCAAGATGCTTGGTCCCCTATTGTGCATCAGGTGCTGCGAGCCCCTAGCCCTGGGGGTGTGGTGTACACTGTGGCGCCAACACACAATCTGGGACAAGTAAGACAGGTGCATCGGACTATGGTGAAGTGCACTCAATCTAACAACCCCTCCACTCAACAAGCAGAGTGGCTCATGGAGCTGCCAGGAGACTCCGACCAAGCAGATGCCCCACATCTGGATGAAGACTCTGTGCCTGGGGTACTGGTGGCCATGCCGGCTGAGTCCGTCCCAGACCCACAAATACTCACTCCACCGCATCGTCCCCCATCACCCACTATACCGGAGGCCGATTTCTCACCCAGTGGCACCAGACTGGACGCAGCCATTGGCTTACCTATGGATTGCCAGGCCACACCTCTCAGTTACACCGGAGCCTCCCGTCGGAGCGTCCGACCAACAGCAGGTCACCATAACAACCCCCATCGCCTCCCAGTCTCAATGGCGAGTTTTGGCAAGGGGACTGCGGCCTCCCGGGTACCCAGCTCTAGGGAGGACACATGTTAGTATTCCCGCTATCCTCTCGCTGTAAGCTGTCAGATTTATCGACGGGACGTCGATTCAGAGGAGGGGGGTATAATGTAACCATTGAGTGACATGACTGCCCTGGCTGGTTACTTCCGGGTAAGTTCTGTTTACGTTTTAGTTGCTGCATTCACTTCAACCTACGATTCACACACCTGTAGCCACTCTTACTTATGTGTGTCAGTATAAAACCCGGAAGTGACAGTCAAGGGTAGGCTCGCTTTCGTCTCATTTGGGTGTCTATCGGTGGGGAATAAGACCGGGATCCTGGTGTGAGGTATGTTGGTTGAACTATCTGTTTGTCTAACACGCTGATGCAGGTCTTCACATTTCAATTCTATTTCTTAACAGTTGCCGGTTTTCCCCTTGTCTGTGTTTGGCTGTGGCGTGGGCATGCATCGCTAACAGGACAACGGTATTTTAAGATATTTTATTGTTTTCATGCTGTGTTCAGTGACTTGCCGTGATTTCAATGTTTAAATTGCTCTTTTTAGATTGCTGCTGCGTCCGAGGGCTACGAGTTTGTTTGTGCGTGCTTAATTATGTGCTAAGATACAGGTACGATGCATATGTCACCAACTTGCACACATTATAAGACCAGCGAACTAAGTATGCGTGTATGTTGTTGCTATGGGGTGATGCTAACGTTGTGTGTGTATATTCACAGGAGTTTGCCATTGCTGTTTTGCCTGCTTATTAGTTTTGTTTAGTTTCTTTTGTTTCTTTAGCATCTTGCAGCTGTATGCAAGGTGGTGTGTTGCCTACCGAGGTTTGAGTGGGCAATGAGAGAATTCAGACTGTATTAGGCCTATGCTTTCCTACTGCGCTCTGCTTCCGGGTACTGGCTGGTCAAGTAGCTTGTGCAACTGATTTGTGGCTTACATTTCCCCCTTCTATCAACAGGAGCCGGTGAACGTGGTACCAGTGTTGTGGGGTTATTTGACGGGGGTTACTCTTCTGCACTGCTTGAGGTGAATTAGAAGTAGACCTAATGAGCACCTTCACATTTATTATGAATTGCTGTGTGTGTGCCTGTGTGTATGCGATGTGATTCTAGATATTGGAGCACTGGGAGTGATTTGCTGTGTTGACCTCCCCTCCCCCACTTCTCCAGGTAACTAGTCACTGGTCCAGCTCTCCATTAATGAAATTTAGTGTCATACAATTGTGACAGCCAGTACCTCGGTCTTGCCATTTACAATCTGTCTTATGCTTGTTTTAGATGTTTTTAACTAGAATATCGTATATTTGTGTAATAAAGCCATACTAATTAATGCTTTGTCTTTGGTGCCAGTTGATTTAATAAACATTGCCCATTCAATTGGAATGCACGTCTCTGCTTCATCTTTATACTATTCACCTGTATTGGGGAACCTTGAGCTAACCATAGTTTATACATCTTAAGGTGCAAGGCCTTAGGTGGCGTAGTCTGGCATCTTGCCATAAACTGTAACATAGGGTTACACATTGATACACACTTTGTGGATGTATTAGCCCTCAACCAGTGTGTTAAATATAATTGCAAATGTTGTAGGCCTTTATTGAACAATATCCTACTCTTACATACTTGGTCTAAGGTTACTACTTACTAATAATAAATCACTTATTCAGTGAGAAGCATAAATTGTTGAATAAAGACCTAATAAATGTGTAATGACACTTTGAACACTAATACATACACATATCACATATGTAATAATGACTAACATGTGTTCCCGAAACTAAAGTGTTGCCATGTGGTAAAAATGTGAGTCTGCAGGACCCTGCCAGAAGATGAATCTCCTCTCTCCACTCGAGGCCACTGTGGTAGAACAAAAGTAAGGTGCAGTGTCTTGGCCTTCGTTTGGAGTCAGCAGCACATTGTCCAGGAAGCAGGGGGTCCTTCCTTAATCCACAGCTGTGCCTATGCAGGCAGGAGGTGTCTCTTCCTCTTTGACTGGCAGAAAAAGAGGCAGGAAGCTAATCCGGTATGGCAAGCTCAGGTAATCTTGAGACTTGAGATTCAGTAACTTGCTCGGTGTGGATTTTTTTTGTGTGTGTGTGTATGTGTTTGCTGAGAATGACTGATTGCTACTGTAGTGGATTGCAGCCATTTTCCTGCATGGTTCCCACGGGTTGTTGCTTGGGCTGCTCTGTAATGAATGACAGAACACTGAATTGTGCCCTATGGCACACCAGATGCCCCTGGCATAACACATGGTGGGGTTTTTGTAATAAAAAGGCATCATGACATGTCTATTCACATGTAGATTTACGGATTGTTTATGCCTGTAAAGGTGAAACAGATATGAATTTGCTCATTTGCTGAGTGTTTACTGTACATTAATTTAAGAGCGGAACATGTGTCTGTTTCTGGATATTGTCCTTGTTGGTATTGACTCCCTATTTATACTCTCCCAGGAGAGTTTTTGGGTGGCACAGTTGTCTCAGTGTCTGGACTGAAGACTGAACTTCTGTCCATCCGTCTGAGAAACTATTGCCTGGACCACATAATAACCCCTCTTGAGGACTGCAAAATTGACATTAGTGTTGCATACCAACACAAAGACTACAGATGGGGTCCAGCTTGGCCGAGGCCCTTGGCCTTGATCGAACCTATCCCTGCCTCAAAGACAGCTCTGTCCAGAATATGAGATTCAGTGTCTCTTCTAGAGGAGGTGTAACTCAAATGGCATGCCAGATTTCACTTTCATATCTCAGATCTTTCACAACATTGCTTCATTATCTCACCAAGTCGCCACTCTATTATTTAGAGATTTTTCCACAAGAGATCCACTGGCAATGAGCAGAAGTGCTGAGAAGCAAGAGCCATTTGGACTCCTAATAGGGAGCAGAGGGAGCTTCCTGGGCATTTAGAATTAGAATGGCTAATATAATTGCAGTAATATACAATATTGGGTAACACTTTATAATAAGGGTACATGAATTCTCATGAACTAATGCATGAATTAATGCATGAATTACGCATTAGTTAATCCATTAATATATCATGAATCATTATGACTTAACATGAATTCACTGATTGTCATTAATGAATTAATATATAAATAACTCATCATCTTAAGCATTAAGTACGGTTGGCACATCATCATGAATCATGATTAATTAAGCATGATCATGATGACTTTTTGTCAGACAAAATTTTGGACATCACCGTCATGGGGAAAAAAGAAAAGTAATTACACATGAATTCATGTTAACTAAATGTCATGAATTATCATGAGTTAATTCATTAACTCATGCATTAATTATACATGAAAATCTCATTAATAAACATGAATTAATAGTATGTCATTAATGACATCAGGTATGGACAACAAATTCATCTTGAGCATTAGGTACAGTGGGTAAATCTTTATGAATAATGATCAATTACACATGATCATGGTGATTTCTAGGTTTTTGAAATGTGCTCCAAGGGGCCAGTAAACTATACATTAACTCATCATGAACTAATTAAGACCATTTTCAGAGATTATCGAAGAATCCACTTCTTTCGTCAGTGATAAAGAAGGGTCCATTTACCACTTTAGGTGAGGGGCCACAAACATGATGAACTCATCATTAATTAATGTAAATTGACCATTTTTGCATGACTTCAAACTTCATGCATTTAAAGCCAAACCTACAATTCATCATGACATCAACATCAAGATCGACTCCCTGTCTGTTGCACCCACCAGGACTGCAAGAAACTTAGGAGTCGTTCTTGACAACCAACTGACCTTCTCCGATCATGTAGCCTCAGTAGCCAGGTCATGCCGCTACGCGCTTTACAACATACGGAAAATCAGGACCTACTTGACTCAAGATGCTACCCAACTCCTGGTACAGGCAATAGTCATCTCTCGACTTGACTACTGTAACGCCCTCCTGACAGGTCTCCCAGCCTGCGCTGTTAACCCTATGAGCCCTAAGCTGTTTTAAGGGCATTTTCACTACCTCTAGTTAGAAGCATTTATCCTGGTCATTGTAAGTGCCATTCACACATGCTACATAATGTTTTTTTCAGCACAGTCTAGGCTATCCAGATCTGCCACAATATCATGTATAAATACTTGCATTGATTTGATTTAGATTTTTAAATAATAAAAATTTGAAAAGCGTACTATACAAATTCTTACATTTTCACGTGTATCTCACCACAGCAAGCTCACATCTCGACGAAACTTGCATGGTTGTGTAGGCCTGACTGTCCTGAAAATGGCAATATAAGAACCATGGTGGAGGTATACTTTGGGGCTGAGCAATTTACAGAAATATGTGGTGTGTGCCTTCCAGAAATAAATGGCATTTTTTATTTAGTGAAGAAAAAATGACTTTTTGGCACTTTTTGCACTCCATATTTGTGACACTAGCTGATCTGACATGACATGTTTGCGGTAGCACACATGACGTGCACAGATGATGATTCTCTATAATATTTGTTTTACTGCATTGCAATGAACAAAGTAAAGGCAAAAAGTGTTTATTTGTCAAACAAATTTGGATGCAATATGAGTCTTGAATTGGATACCATACAGGAGTTTGCTAGGATCTCAAAACCGTGTTATGAACGTGACTTGCCATAGAGAAACACATGATAACATTGGATTATGAACATGCTATTATGCCACACAAAAACATGAGGTAAGTGGAGCTAAATGAAGTTATTATTTTGCTGTCACTTCGTCTGTTTTATGGCCTAGAAGGTTGTATTTGGTATCTGTGGATAGCTCTATCTATCTTTTTGATCGCGATTTCACGAGGAAATCAAACGAGAGTAAAGGTAGCCAAAGTTATATGACATTATTATTTGTTTGTAACTTCGTCTGATTTTATAATACGAAATGATCGATGTATTTGGTATCAATGCAAAGCTCTGCTTCTCCTCTTTCATTTGATATGCGTGTCATGTCTGTGCGATGCGTGGTCCGCGAGTAATTCAAGCGAGAGTTCTGGATGCGCCGGTGAACGCAGAGCAATATAGACTGTAAATATGATATACTTTGATTTAACTTCATGATTTTATTTTATTTTCATACTTGATCGTACAGACAAGTGTCTAGTATCGTTGGAAAGCCCCGCTTCTGCTCTTTCCATCTCGCTGTGACTAATAATAGCGGAGCAATGTAACAATGAACATGTGTGCGTTTTTTGACGCACTTTGCGTCCGTCGGGCTCATAGGGTTAAACCCCTTCAAATGATCCAGAATGCAGCAGCACGCTTGGTCTACAACCAACCCAAAAGGGCACATGTCACCCCACTGCTCATCCAGCTACACTGGCTACCGCTGGCCGCACGCATCAAATTCAAGACTCTAACGCTTGCCTACAAAGTACTCTCCGGCTCTGCCCCCACCTATCTCAATGCCCTCATACAGGCATATGCCTCCACACGACCGCTGCGCTCCTCAGCTGAGCGACGTCTAGCTCTTCCGCCAGCACGCGCAGGCCAATCCAAACTTTTCTCACCTGTCGTCCCTCGTTGGTGGAATGCACTATCTGGTCCAACTAGGGCAGGAACATCCCTAGCCATCTTCAAAAAAGGTCTGAAGACCCAGCTCTTCAAAGAACATCTCCTCTCATAGCACTATTTCAGACAATCGCACTCACTCATGCACTTATTCACTTATTATGCACTTACTAGACCCACTGATGCACTTATTGTATTTAATTATTGTTGTTCAAAATGCTCTTAAAAATCCTAATTGTTTTTTTCCATGTTGTAAGTCGCTTTGGTTAAAAAGCGTCAGCCAAATGAAATGTAATGTAAAAAGCACCACCTGTTCATCACTTTATCTGAGGGGCCACAGACATGATTAACTAATGAAAAGATAATGCTTAGCTAATGAGGACATGCCTATATTTGAACGATGTGGATTTTTCGATATTCTCTGAAAACGGTCTTAATTAGTTCATGATGAGTTAATGTATAGTTTACTTACCCCTTGGAGCACATTTCAAAAACCTAGAAATCACCATGGTCATGTGTAATTGATCATTATTCATAATGATTTACCCACTGTAATGCTCAAGATGAATTTGTTGTCCAAACCTGATGTCATTAATGACATACTATTAATTCATGTTTATTAATGAGATTTTCATGTATAATTAATGCATTAGTTAATGAATTAACTCATGATAATTCATGACATTTAGTTAACATGAATTCATGTGTAATTACTTTTCTTTTTTCTCCATGACGGTGATGTCCAAAATTTTGTCTGACAAAAAGTCATCATGATCATGCTTAATTAATCATGGTTCATGATGATGTGCCAACCGTACTTAATGCTTAAGATGATGAGTTATTTATGCATTAATTCATTAATGACAATCAGTGAATTCATGTTAAGTCATAATGATTCATGATATATTAATGGATAAACTAATGCGTAATTCATGCATTAATTCATGCATTAGTTCATGAGAATTCATGTACCCTTATTATAAAGTGTTACCCAATATTGTAAAAGTATAGTCTAACGCTTATGAGAGAGTGTTTTTTTTTTGATGAATGGAGGAAAAATCTGCACATGTTGAACATAAAATCAGGACGCACATTAGAGTTTAAAATATTGTAATGCATTCTTGCATCGGGCTTAAACATGCGTAACATTTACACAACGTTATTGTCAATTCTGTCGAGTGATGGAAGATACCTTTTTTTTATGCAAGGCTCCGCCAGTCCTGAAGACAGATCATCAGTTCCATCTGACCACAAAAGCACACAAGGTTGATATTTATCAGAGTGTGTACATAGCCCCTTCACTCACACGGCAGGGGGTGTTCTTGCACATGATAGATCTGATCAAAGACTTTCTTTCCCCCAAGCTCCTCCAGACAAATTCATTTGGCAGTTTCACAACTGAAACAAATATCAGGGGTGTCACAGCGAGACTTAGGAAATCAAGGAGGGATGAGCGATGATGTCTGGGGCCTTTCTGAAGTCGTACGCTGTATTCAAATGCACACACTTCAGGTTTAGAGGCTCATGTTTGTGTGAGGGAGAAGTACCTAGCAATACACACACACACACACACACACACACACACACACACACACACACACACACACACACACACACACACACACACACACACACACACACATACACACACACAGACATATATATCCCCATTTCAGAAGGTTAGTGGAGGTATTTCACTGGATTGTGTTTTGGATATCTGAAGCCAGAAACCTTTGAGCCAAATAGTTCATAAGCATAAGGACACAGTCAGTGTACAATACCTTTGTGTTTTTATTTCCAAAAGGTGGCTATAAACAGTTACTGTATAGATAAGTCATTCTGTGACACTGAGAGAGAAGGGGACTCCTCTGTTTGGTTTGCTTTATGGGTTGCTGTGTGTATGAATTAGGCATCTTGGGCACACCATTGTCAAGAACACCCACATTTGCATATAAATTGGGAAACAGAGAAGCATGATGATGGTGGTGGTGGTGGTGGTTTGTGTGTGTGTGTGTGTGTGTGTGTGTGTGTGTGTGTGTGTGTGTGTGTGTGTGTGTGTGTGTGTGTGTGTGTGTGTGTGTGTGTGTGTGTGTGTGTGTGTGTGTGTGTGTGTGTGTGTGTGTGTGTTTTTATTTGGCGATGTTGGGGGAAGGACAAAATCAACTCAATATGATTTAAAAATACTTGGCGAGCTTTTTACTATCATGTTCTTCCAGTAACAAAATAATTGTGGTTGTTATTAAGATTTTTTAATATAAATTGCAATGAAAAACACTGACAAAATGACACCAATATAGAGGTAATAGCTTGAGCACAGAGAATTTGATCATATTCTTTGTCAATGTGAATTTTATTTCGCTTTATAGACACGTAATTTGGAATAATTAAAGCTCTCGACTTCTGCTACATTAAGAGTTTGGCCCTGAGGCAAATAAAACCTATTTCTTTAAAATGGGCACATTGATTTTGTTTTGGATGTAAAAGGTCAAGATAAATGGCTTGTGAGACACTGGAACGTCAGGTTAATAGCCCTCAGTCTACAAGCTCACAAAATATGGCACGGACAGACTTAAAGAGCCGTGACAAATAAGAAACATGCTGTCGGGGAACCGGTCTCTAAATGTCACTCTGTAGTGTCAAATCATTACGCGTCAAATGCGCATAACTGGAGTCCAGGACTAATTTGCTGAGTGTACTCTTGAGGTCAGGATGTTTGCATTGCGCACTGTCACTCTCTTTCGAATCGGGATGCTGCAGGACAAACAGCGTCCATCATCATGTTGGGTCTTCACAGCATCTGACAGTGTGCTCTTCTGCACCAAACAAGATGTAGTGCTCAAATGTGTGTGTGTGTGTGTGTGTGTGTGTGTGTGAGAGAGAGAGGGAGAGAGGGAGAGAGAGAGAGTGTGTGTCTGTGTGTGTGTGTGTGTGTGTGTGTGTGTGTGTGTGTGTGTGTGTGTGTCTGTTTATAAGTTTCACTGTTGTCAGTTGTTAATGTTTTCTACTTTATCCATTAATATGCAAACACACTGCACTTCAGCATAATGAAACTCCCCTCATTCACGGAAGCTTCTGTGGAATTTTTTTGGGGGTAAACATATACTCATGTCAGGTCTCCTGCAGCTTTCTTCTGAGTGTGGTGGATGGAGTTGCCATGGCTACTGTGTAACCGTGCTGTACTGCGCTGTGAGGATTCACCCCGCTCTCCCAAACGACCCTTATTACCCCCCTCTATTCCTCCTAGAGCCGCACACTCAGATGGGACTTTACACACACACACACACACACACACACTCACTCACAGACATGACATACACAGACAAACATACACTCTCACTCTCACTCTCTCTCTCTCTCTCTCTCTCTCACACACACACACACACACACACACACACACACAAACAGACATGTCATCCACAGACAAACAAACATACACAGACACACACACACTCTCTCTCTTTCTCTCTGTCTCACACACACACACACACACACACACACACACACACACACAGACATGACATACATAGACAAACTTACACTCTCACTCTCTCTCTCTCTCTCTCTCTCTCTCTCTCTCACACACACACACACACACACACACACACACACACACACACACAAACAGACATGCCATACACAGACAAACACACACAGACACTCTCTCTCTCTGTCTCTCTCTCACACACAGACACACACATAAATACATCACAGACAAACACACACACACACACACACACACATTCTCTCACACAAACACACACACACAAAGACACACACACACACACACACACACACACACACACATACACACACAGATGTTAAAGACAACAAAAACACACCCTCATTGTCTTGCATGTGCTGTAGGTGCCATGATCAATACACATGAAATATTTACATTGCTGCAACACCCAAACATGGGCAGAGTTGTAAAGAATAATTATTTCAGCGGGCTGATGTAATTGTTTTCAGCACTGCGAGAATTCTGCATCTGACTCAGTAAATCTCTGCTTGCAGATTTGTTTTTTGATGGCATGAATAAATGGGCCCTTTGACAGCTTTTAGGATCTAAGTCACAACAATAACTCAGTTCCCCCTCAGTGCCTGTCTGGCATGAGTCACATGCACTCAACCACATACAGAGAGAAATTATACACGCTGCACCTAGTTGGGTTACTGGTAGGTGTGTGTGTGTGTGTGTATGTGTGTGTGTGTGTGTGTGTGTGTGTGTGTGTGTGTGTGTGTGTGTGTGTGTGTGTGTGTGTGTGTGTGTGTGTTGAAAGATTTCACTGATTTTAAATTCATGACATTTTATATTTATTTCTCAACAAACATCTCTTATTTCCGATTCTCCCAGTTTTCTGTAACTCTGCCAAATGGCTGTTAATAGGTTCTATTCAAATGCTTACTATGAGTCGCCAGACATTCAGTGTACAGGAACCGTTGGCAGCTTTGAAATTCAGAAGGATGTAAAGCCAATGGGAAATAATGATCAGTTGGAACAATTACTACGCTATGGACTGTCCCTCCGATCTTCCCCCATGTCTCTCCACATCGTAGCGTGCTGTGTGTGTTTGAGAACTGTCATATGGAATACACAGAATAAACTAGCATGCTAACCATCCACCGCTAAATACAGTACATCACAAACTCTATCTGAGCAGATGAGAGGTCTGCCATAACAGAGTTTGACAGTTAGCATGTTCTCTAATCACTCCATAACAATAATAGGATTAAATTGTATAAGTTAGTATATCTGTCTCTGCTTTTGTGCCTGATATCTGCATGATCAAAAATGTGGGCTGAGTTTGAGTCAGAGTAAATACAGGTCCACAAGGCATACACAAAACAAAATCAGCTTTAATGGGAATTGTCAAAGACAGGATATTGTGTTTTTAGAGCAGTATTGATTTCGTCCCGCAGGCCCCGGACCCATCAAAGCAGGCTTTATTTAATGTCTCGATCGGCAGATTAAAAAAAGATCCAGAAACAGCCGTAGGCTTGCGCAGAAGGTGTAAGCTGCCTTTGACAGCTGCCACGTTATGCTTTTGAATGGGACACTTTTTTATTTGCTTTCATAATCAGCTGACAGACACATCTGCTCTGTGCTCTGAGACTGTGGCATACACGTTTTCAGAGGAATGTGGCAAATGTGCAAGTTGCTGTGAGAGGTCTGTCTTTGAAGTCTTTTTAATGTATACTTCACAGTGGCTATACAGTACACTGCACAAATGTCCTCCTTGAGCATGTACAGTGTATGCCTATGGTTGGACCCGTAGAATAGAACTGCATCTGGTTCCCAAATTCTGACATTTTTTTCCGCCTATGCATCATGCCTCCTGCTTCTCTCTGTGGTTAAAGTTGAACGTAATGCATCTCTTTGGAGATATTTTCAGTTTCGTGCCAATTTCCTAAACGGAATAGCCCTATTATCCTATAATAAAAACAGACCGAGGTTTCTCTGAAGAAAACTCTTTCTTTTTTATCTTTCTAGGCCATGATGGAATCCACAAGTGCAACAGCTACATATCAAGTGACCTTAAAAAAAGTAGATTTGATTACACAGCACAACATGGCTTAGCATGCATGCTTACATGTAATTGCAGAAAGGTTTTCTAATGATTAATTTAAACATGATCATTTAGGATTGGCCAACATCATGTACCATTTACACACAGGAGTGATTGTGGTACAAAATCAGCCTTTTATGTCTGTTATGCTTTTATGTACATATTTCATTCAGAATCAACCATTTCCATCTGCCAAAATCATTTCCAAGTACAACATTAGCTATGTCTAATGGAAATGTATATGTATGCTTTCCTAAAAGTATATTTGTGAGTGTGTGCGTACTGTATATATGTGTGTGTGCGTGAGTGTGCGTGTGTGTGTGTGTGTATTTATCAGAACATTTGTGTGCAGCAGATGGATTTGATCAGGGGGGTGCATGGGCTGTTATGACTCAAGAGGTTCTGATGCAGGCCTTCTTTAAATGCATTAGATATAAAAATGATAGCAATCTGCACTAAGGCTCTTGAAACCCTCTTCTCTAATGGAGGACAGAGCGAGGCAGCCACACTGTGCGGAGCTGAGGCACGCTGCCCATACAAACAGCACCAGGCAGCGCCCAGGGAGGGGTGGCGGCTCCCGGAATTGGCAGACTAGCGGCTTCAGGAGCCATTGCCACCTGTCGAGACTGAGACTGGAGACACTCAACAAAAACTCGAGCCCACATCATCAACAAGCAGTTATATAAGCGGTTGAGACAGCTTCATTACGTGTGTTTTCCGTGTCAGGAAACATGCATGTGTGTAGTGTAACTGCGTGTACTGCTCACACACGTTTGTGTGAGTCACAGCGAAACGTCATATATTCAGGATAACATCAAGACGGCACCACAAGGTCCTACAATCACAATGGCTTGGTTCATTAGGTTATTAACAAATTAAGTAATTAACTTAGCCCATTATATCATTTTATAATGTGTTTATAGTATGAGTATGCGTTGCTAAGTGTCTTAATTTGCACATTCAACTGCAACTATGGTATTCAAGTCAATAATATGGTCTGTTACACAGCAGTAGAAGAGGCATATGTTATTACAATCTTTCAGTCATAGTCTTTGAACAGTGACAGTGAGCATTTGTGGCACCTGTGTGCAGAGAGATTGGTGATGGTGGGGTGGGGATATTTACCAGATTTAAGGTGGGTTAGACACACATCTGGTCCCAATATGGCCATACAGAGTGAGCAGCTACTGGAGGACATGACAAGCAGGTGGGAAAATAAAATGAACTGTGGAGTGTTGGCGAAAGCAAAAGTCCAACTCCTTTGGCTGCCCCCCGGAGGGCTTCTTTGGACATGACTTTTAGTTTGGAGTCACAAAGACATCATAATAACAAGTTCTGGGGGTGACTTAGAAATGAGAAGCACATGTGTGCACATGTGACTTTGTACTGTATGTGCAAGCACGGATGCATAAATGTATATAGGTACCTGTATGTGTATAGGCTACACTTGTGCATCCATATTTGCTGACACAGTATATCTGTCTGTTTTTTTTTTTTTTTTTTTTTTTCACTTTTGAAATGAAAAAGAATCCCTCATGCCCTACCCATACATCTCTCAGCCTGTGAACAGCCTCTCAGCCCCTATTCGAAACCTGCTTTGAGAACTCTATGGGCAAACACTACAAAGCTCTCTCTCTCTCTCTCTCTCTCTCTCTCTCTCTCTCTCTCTTTCCTCCCACAGCCATTTGCATCCGGTGCCTGGCTCCGCACCCACTTACTGCAGTGTGATAGTATTTGTTGTGTCTTTATTGTTCTGCAGTGCAGCTTTTTGAAGCCGTCCGCCAGCCCAGGCAGATGAATATTCATAGCTTCCTCCAGCATGCTCCATTAACGGCGTGTAGGTGTGAGTCTCGGGCTCGGCTGGTAAACAGGAGCTGCCAACGCTGAGCTGAACAGCCACCGTAGACACACTGTTGCACCTGCACTGCTGCTGCTGACTGACTGGAAACGGCTACAGAGAAAAGAATAGACAGAGACACAATGCCATGGCACAGATATACACAATACATACATACATGCATACAGTACATGTACATTTTATATATCAATTGCACTTATCGGGGTTTTCTGTGTATGTATTATGTAGTAATTCTATACTTTATAGAATTTTCTTCAAAGTAGCGAGAGTGCCTGGTTTTTATTATTAATTGTAATCTGTGCCTTAGATGATAAAAACTACATAAATTTAAGTTTTCAGGTTACACCAAAGAGTAATGAGGGTGTGCTGTGAGCAATGAACAGCATAAAATATTGACAGGTTCAGCTACAACAACCTCATTACGCACCTGCACCTCTTAATAAGGCAAATGGTGCGATATACAAGATTCATGCCATCTGACTCCTGCAAGTCACAATTTACATAAACTCTTACAGGCATAGACCAAGCCCTGCAAATTATTAATGGAGCAAATTAAGCATAGGGTATCACCATATCTCACAAGGACTAAGCCTTCCACCATGGACTCACTCATGCTTCGCTAATGGCAGTCCAAGTTCAGGATTAAAGGCCTATCACTGCTAAAGTCTTCCCCGCTGTCTCGACGGAGAGGAAGGGGTGGTGGGGCAGAAATCAAAAGTATAGGCACGTAATGTGTCCACTCAAGTGAACAGCCATTGGTAAAACATTACTTTTTTAGAGCAAAAATAAAATTTATAACACTTAAATTATCCATTATCTCCGAAAGAACATTTACCCTACACTTCCATATGGAGTGTGCGAGGCTCACGGACATGCTGTGCGCGCCAGTGAAAGTGTGTAATAATGTCCTGCTTCATACATTTCCGCTGACAGACTTGGACTCCTTTTGCCATGGCTCCTGAGTAGGTTGTCATGTACCGCTGGCCCTATTACCATGAATAGTTCATGACCCAGGTGAGAGGGCTTGTGGATGTGTGAGAGAGGCATCGTGTGCCAGGCGCGAATGGGGAGGCTGCTTGTCTTACATCAGCTCTGCCCTGCTGGAGCAGAAGTAGGAGGCCAGTCCTCCGCAATCTACTTCTCATGGCTGAGCCGGGGATCGTAATTGATCCTGATCCCGCTGCCTCTTGTCTAACTCCGGTTAGACCTGAAGGGGGGTGGGAGATCACCAGCGAGTCTTTTTTTAGATTTTGCACATTACTAACTCATTTCACTATGGGGCTAACACTTTACAATAACGGTACACTTTTTAGCATTAGTTAAGTATTAGTTAACCCTCATGTTGTCCTCAAATTTTACCGACGTTCGTTATCCTTGGGGTCAATTTGACCCCAGCTAACAAAACTCTCAAAAAATGATTGAAATTATTTTTTTTACCCAGTTTTTTTTGTGGTAGGTACTTAACAAGAGTGTAATAACCACCATCAAAAGCCCTACAAAACAATCCCACCCCCCCACACCCCTTTATGAACCCTGGAACCCTGGCTGGCAATATGGCCAATCCAGTGTCAACAGCCCAAAGGCTGAGTTTTTGGACTTTTTCAGACCTGCCAAAATAACTTATATGTAATATGTACTTGTTTATGTAATAATGATAATAAGTACATGTTTTCATACTATTACAATAATAATATTCATTTTGTGTCAAATTTTCATTTACCTCATGTTTCATAAAAATGGGGTCAAATTGACCCCAATACCACCAACGTAACTATTTTTTTTACAGGACATTGGAAACATATTTTTGTGCAAATTTCATGTTTACTCTGTTGTACCCTTCAAATGAGGAAAAGTCATGAAACTTGAAGCAAAACAAAAAAAGTGAACCATATATTTTAGGATGTTAAACACTGCTTGGGGTCAAATTGACCCCAAGGACAAGATGAGGGTTAAGCATTAATAAACAGTTAATTAATCATCTTGAATATTTCCAACATTACTGTGTGTGTGTGTGTGTGTGTGTGTGTGTGTGTGTGTGTGTGTGTGTGTGTGTGTGTGTGTGGATTAACAAACGTGATTTTCCTAATTAATAATGTTTTATTTAGTAGGTGTTATCAGAGGGTTTTCCTTAAAAGACAACTTTGCAGTACACAAAGAAGAGACACGTTTTAAACGGGAAAATTACCGGAAATCTTAGTCACTTTTAAACATGATGCTAGCAGGCGAGATGCTACTGGTCTAATCCGTTTCAATGATCTATGCTAGGCTGAAGCTAAAGGTTGTATCGCCATTCGCCAGACTCACAGAATGGCTGGATGAACGGGAAAAAGTTCATAAAAGTTCAGTAAATATCAAATGTTTTGCTCGAGGGGAGGTGGAAAATGAGCTCATTTCCAAAAATGGTGGAATATCCCTTTATTGCATACCTAAAACTTAATGCTGAATAGTGTACCATTATTTTATAGGAAGGGCAGTTTTAGGTACAACCTGCACAGCCTTTTCCTTCTAATTGTTAGCACAGTGCATTCCTAGAGCTTATAATGACATTATATGCAAGAGGAAAACCTGTAATCCATCCAATCCGTTTCTGAAAATGGTAAATATCTTATTGCTCGAGAACAACATTTTACTGTTGACAAGTTTTTTTTTTAATTTCTGGAGTAAATACATTTTGTTCCTGCTGTGCTGTCATCTCTGTGCAAGTTAAGGTATTTTTGCTTATTTGAATGAAAACCTCTATGTTGCCCAAGCAGACCCTAGTGGCCTGTTAATCAAGTAAAGGCAAATTTGCCTCTATACTTAATGAATCCCTGTCATACAAATGTGGCAGGTGTTGACAGGCATGTAATCAGAGTGAAGAGGGGGATCAAGATAAACAAACAAAAGATCAGCAAAAGAGGGATAGATGTAGAGGAGGGAGGGAGAGAAAAGAAAGGGTTGAGAGCATAACATATCTTGTGATGTGTGTATGTGTTTGATGTGTGTATGTGTTGTATGGACAGATGCCCATTTTCCGAATGAAAAGCCTCATGCTTTTGTTTGCTGTGTATTGTGTCTCTCAGGAATCATGTGATCAGAGCGAAAAAAGGCTGGACAAGAATTCAGTGTGATGTATTTCACATTCCATTCACATACACACACACACACACACACACACACACACACAATCATGGGCACTCACACACAGACATGCACACATACACAGTCATGCACACACACATACAAACATACTCTTTCTCTCTCTCTCTCTCTCTCAAACACACACACACACACACACACACACACACACACACACATTTACAATCACACTCACATACACAAAAGGCCTCACATATCCGCAAAAAGATTTATGGTTGGGGGAGATTCAGTGTGGAAAAATGGCACGAATATTATTCAACCAAGGCTCTCTGTACATTCAGACAACGCTCTCTCCCACCTCTCTCTTCTGTTTGTACTCTCTCCTCCCCCCCCCCTCTCTCTCTTTCTCTCTCTCTCTCTCTCTCTCTCTCTCTCTCTCTCTCTCTCTCTCTCTCTCTCTCTCTCTCTCTCTCTCTCTCTCTTTCTCTCTCATGCACATTTGCTCTGGTCCCCTGCCCCTCCTGTACACACCAAGCACACCAATTGAACAGTCCGTGAGCTGCTGTATCACAATTAGTCAAGGCCATGCAAAGCGGTAATGGCTGCTGTACGGCTGCTGCTGCTGCCGCTGCTCCTGTGGCATGGCCTCCGCTGCTCCACCATCAGGTAGACTTGACTCTCCTCTTCTCCTGCTCCTGGGCTGTGTCCAGAAGTCAAGCGTGCACGCTGGAAAGTACCTTCTTTCCAGTAGCGTCTTAGTTAGCTTGCTCCTCAGTATGCGTTCCTACCTACCTACATTTGGACAGCACTAACTAGTTGGCGTCACCTGACTCGGGGAGGGGGGTGTGTTGACGATTTGCATGACGTGTGGAGCTTGACCTGCGCTGCGCGATGGATTATGGGATATCTGAGGCCAAAAAAGATGCATCGATGCACGCTTGGGAATCACGCCAAACGTAGTACCCAACTAGTGAGAGCGCTTGACTTTCGGACAGTCTATCCTGACGTAACTTCCGGAAAATGCACACTGCCCAGCGTGTGTACTGATGTTTCAGACACAGCCCTGGTCTCCCTTACACAGACGACTCTCCCATCAACATGGCCTCCAGGGCGCGCTGCACCTACGGGAGTCAGTGTCACTCTCGCTCTACGATTCAGCCGGTGAGGGAGTGAGTATGGGTGAATGGCAAAGGCTTAGCTGAATAGAGAAACAAGGCTGTCAACGTGGAGAATTGTGTTTCACTGAAGGCTTCGTGAAAGGGCATAGTCAGTAGTGTGGCTCTCTCATGGCCACATGTTTGCAGCCAATGGTGTTGAGCCCTACTGTACTGTACTGCATTAAAAAGAAAGGCTGGTTTCTTGAATGATAGCACTGCTCTATTAAGACTCCTAGTCACTCAACAATGAAAGAGGACCCCCACATTCTCCCTTCGCCACTCTCGTTCATTACCTACTTGTGTAGTAGGGCCACAAAAGGTCATAATTAGACTGTGCACGGTTGCCCATGGAGATGATGGAGGTTTGATTCCATGCCGTCAAGATAACGGTGAAAATTATGTGTTGGTTGAGGTCACTGCAGACGCCATGGTAACCTAATCTGCAGTGGTCATGTTATTTTCTTTTTCCCTGGAAGGTCTGAAGTATCTGAAGAGAAAATGTAATGTAATTATCCCATTCAAACCCTCTTGTTAACATTTTGCACAGAAATGGACAGATTACCTCAGATAATAATTGGCATTCAGAGTGTTACCAGGAATCTTTTTACCTGTGGTGGCCTATTACATCAAAGAACCACTGGATTATGTCACATTTTGGCGGCCATTGTATTTCATTGATTGAATGGTAGTTTCACTTTCAACCAGCAGAGGCCATCGACTGGATTTTTTTTACTTATAGCAAAAACAGCTACTGTATACTCTTGCTAAACATACACCATGACCTTGTGTCTGTTTGTTTTACAATATTGATTCCTGTACTGTACATTATGAATTCCTCACAGAAATGACCTCACTGTCTCGATGAAATTGTGTCTTGTGCTATGTATTTCATTATCTTTGTTGATTTTTCCATGCTACTAGGAAAAGAGAGAGAGAAAGAGAGAGAGAGAGAGAGAATAAAAGAGTTACCTCCATCATCTGTGAACCACAGAGTGCATCTAATGGGGTGTGTGTGTCTGCAGAATCCACTTTCTATGACAGCTGCCACTTTATGTACACAGCTTAGTAAGTGCTCAAGATGAATGTCCCCTTCCTAATCAGTCCAACGCCTGTCAGTCCTGCCTGCGTCATGCTGCACACTAACCGTTGTGCCTTGTTCGCTATAAAACGCCCCGCTAAACTCCCGCTCAGTAGCCGCCTCAAGGTGAGAGGATATCTCCACAAAACAAAAATAGGCATCACAGCTGCAGCCATGCAAGTCCGTTCAAACATTAATCACTGTCGAGGAGAGAAGAGAACACAGCCCGCACATGTTTTGTTTTTTTCCCCTTTCTTTTTATAAAAAAAAGAAAAAGAAACCTTCGGCGGTGGGTGAGGTGCTCCGCTTCAGGGGCACTCGCGCTTCTCGGCTGCCTCCGCTAATGACAAGTGGGTCATGTCTTAGGGCGGCGGTGGCGCGTGGGTGGCACTGATGGGGAGAGAGGCGCGCGTGGCATCAGCGGGCGTCAAGTGCAACAAAAGAGCGCCTGCCACCTTGATGAGTAATGAATTCAAGAGCGCTGAAATTGCCGCTTGCTGCTGAAAATCCTGACTGCTGTTACAAATCTCTCTCTCTCTGTCTCTGTCTCTGTCTCTGTCTCTCTCTCTCTCTCTCTCTCTGTGTGTGCTGTATATGTGTGATATAATGTTAAATTACAAGAGGGCAATATTCAACTGTCTTTGGATTTTTTTGTTTCCTGTATTTCAGGTTACGGTTCATATCTACACGATGGCTCAAAGCAGGGCAAACAGGAGCTCTCGTTTAAAAACTAGATTTTAAATAGATGTGTGTTGATGTTTGAAATTGGCATCAGCCTCTCTCAGGCAAACATCTTGTCAGTGCACCCTAATGTGGTTTTAAAGAAGCAAGACCATCCCGGCTGTCAGGCAAAAACATTCTCCTTTTAAATCTCTGTGAGGGAAAACCCCACTTAGTTCCAGGAGAATGCAAATGGGCAAAGTAGTTTCAATATTTAGACATCAGAAAGCAAGAAGCAAGAAAGCAAAACCCACCTTGACTAAAGCATCAGTAGGCTTTTTCCTCTGAAAACTGGCCAACTAGGTGTACGTGATTTGATGAAGCGAACGATCAATGTTCTCTGAACATTTGCATTACAAAAGCCAAATAGATCTATCATTTAGAGGACCATTATGTTTGGCCACTCTACGTCTGACCATACCTCTTTATAACAAAGAGTCTAGACAGAAGAGTGAGACATCTCTCTCCAGAGTCTATGAACTTAGCTCATGGCCTTGGACATAAGCACCGCATATCCTGTGTTATTAGATGTTTACACTACTCCCTAATACGGTTTACCTCCAATTCTATAACTGCTGTGATTTGTGGCTCCTCAGAGGCAATAACTGAGGACTTCTGGAACGTTCAGTGGAAAGTCATCAGAAGAGACGTAGCCTACTGGACATCACAGAACCATCGTAAAGACATCTGGAAGCAATGAGCAGAAACATCTTAGACTTCCTACCAATGATCTAAGAATGTAATGATTTCCAGATAATCTATGAACATTTGATTGAAAACAGGACGTTAACAACAGATTAAACATTGAAAGTGAAAAATGTTCCAAATCGTACAGTACAGTACCTCGGTAAAATCGTTAAAAATAAGGTGCACGGTGTGCCTTTAAGCGGGGTAATGACTATGTTACACGGACTAAGTCAGATGTGTCAGGTTACACCTGTGCAGAGGATGAGTCATCTGTGTTCAGACACTCATATGAATTAAACAACAAGGCGTTCACAGCATGCAGATGAATGCAGGCAGAATGAATACAGGCCGCCATCTCATAGAGGTAAAATGTTGACTGTTTTTGCTTGCTACTGAAGCAGTTTCATACAGCTGTTTGCAAAAATGATTAATATATCCATAAACATTCACAGAACTAATCTTTCACTTCACATATTTTTCATGACCTCTAAACCCCCCCAACACACACACACACACACACACACACACACACTTTTGACATATCTCTGATGTCTGTTCACCCTTCCTTCTCTCTGTGTCGACTGAAAGTCTGGAAAATGAAAGTGCTCTGAAGTCGCTGTAATTGTGTCTATTGTGCTCCCGTATGTGTCATGCCAAATTTCTCTACAGGGCCCCCTTTCCATTTCTTTACCACGTCTCTGTCAGGCTTAAAATAAGGGTGTCATTTTGGTGAAATTGCCGCGCATATGAAACCAGGTATTTGAAGACCTGTCACCATGATGGCTTGTGGAGCCTTTGAGTCGAGATCCTAATGACAATAGGTGGAGATGGAATAATTTCACAGAGATTTCCATGGTGCATTATTTCAGGCCTTGTATTGGAGGCAGTCCTTCGAACAATACATTAAGAGCTCCATCTAGCAATAGAACGGAATATAGAATGCCATTGCTATTTGCATTGCATCAGTGTGGCTGTTAACTTGTCACTGGGGGTGCCTTTCAGTAAAGCTGAAACAAACATATGGGTATACCGTTTCAAATCTATGATGTGCATGCATTTTTCAAGAGGAATGTGAGGTGAATCGACTGAAAGAAAAGAGAAAGAGTTGTTCACTGGATGAAAAAGGAATACCTTTGTAGCTAGCTGGAATGCTAAAAGCTAAAAGCATAGAACACACACTACATTCATACAATGGTTAAAGTGTCTGCTTTCTTTGTGTTAGACACTGGTGACTTTATGTAAACCACATACTGTACCTTGGATTACGAGAAGTGATGACAATGGCATATATCTGGTTGCTGTGGACGTCTCAAGTGTAGACACTAACATCTCTCATGGGGTTGGTCTGGAAGCTTTAGGTGCTGTGTCCACCAAACGCGTTTTTTGCGCCGACTGCGACAATTTTCAATGTAAAGTCTATGTAGCTCAGCGCTCACAGCGCTGAGCGCCCTCGGCGGAAAAAAACGGTCGGCGCCGACCTTTTTTGTCGCAGCGCTCAGAGCGCTCAAAGTTGAAATCTGTTCAACTTTTAGAACAGCGCCGGGCTCGTCAATGGCACTTCTCGTTATAAACCGTCTCTGGTTTTGGTAACTTAGCAACAATACACACTTATCGAAGTGCCGAGAGGAAGAGGTTGTGGGCGCTCTGGCTGTAAAAAAACGCGTTTGGTGGACACAGCACCTTAAACTTTTTTTGTTCGATAATGATTATTTCCATCAAATGTGTGGCACAGCCATGTATGCAACCTTTTCACCTGATTAAGATAACCTTTTCATGGGCCATCTGGAGGGAAAATATATGCATTCACACAACCCCTTGGCAGGAAACATATATGAATTGCATCTATTAACTTCAGTCTTGAATATGGTAAATGCCGAATTCATTCTCTTGACACCTGGTTGTCTGAGATGTCCACATATTATACACAACTCTGTACAGAAAGCAAACAGACAGAAAGTGTTGAATAACATGAATAACTGGTTTTGCTAGGCAAAGTCCTGTCAAGTCTGAAGCAAAATAAAGATAGACCCATCTGGCCTATATTATGATTTTGATTTATCATGTTTCCTGTGATAGCCTATATGTTTTATGTGATTTGTATCACAGTATGTTGTTATACTCCTTCCAACTTCAAACGTCATCAATTTGAGGCACTCAGTTGGACAAGCTATGGAAAAGTCCCTGAAATGTCAATGTTAGTGATAGGCCTACTTCCAAAACTACAAAGGTTCTGCAAAAATACAATCTGGATTACATAACATATCGTGTTGTCATTGGAGGTGACCAGTATGTTGAGTGTGGCTTAACAATGTCAAATGAGGTGCTGAAGCATTCAAAACTGAAACAACATCTGGAGACAAGACATCCAACTCAGGTTGGTAAAGCGGTTGACTACTTCAAAAGAAAATAAAATGGACTTCAGGTACTAATATATAGCCCAAATTATCTTTTTTTTTAATGGGCTCCGGCCTCCTACAGGTATGAATAGGTGAGCCTTAAAGCAGAAAAGTATGAGAGCCCCTGACAGACTGAATCTTTTGTTCAGGAAAACATGGCCCTTTACAATTCAGTTTGTCGCTGTAATCTAATTAAGAAACACTATATACAGAGGGTGTGTCTTTTTTGTAAATGTTTGCACTTTGCACTTGATAGTACATTTTCATGTTTTTTTTTTTATTAAAGTGAATCTGCATAATTGCATTGGCTGTGTTTGGTGTGCGGATTCATCTTGCATGGTTTTACTTCAAACAGCACATTTTTAAAATCTCATTTCAGAAATTATCATTTAAAATTTTAACCTGATCTGAAATGAGATACCTTCACAATCCATTTCATGGTGAATGCCATTGCACTCAGAAGCGTTTTTGAGAAAAATACATATTTGTACCTCAAAACTCTTTCTCCCTTTTTGATCTACAAATCACTGGTCTGGTTGCCAGGCTACACAGTGCACTAGCCACACTACTTGTAAATCAATGACCTGTGGGAATAAGGTTCAGGAAATGACATACAGGAGAAGCTTTCATTTACCCTCCAAATGCAGGATGCTGTTTAGGGAGTTAGAATTCATGCTGCATTACAATCCATTTTCATCAGGAGCTGTGTGTGCAGATGAAGACATGGGAAACTGACCTAAAGTTATGAAGGCATTTGTTGTACAAAGATGTCACAGCTCATTCTGCCCATAGGGTTGGGTGTCTGTTTGGCCTCGCACCATCATGACGTCAGTGTCTGTGATGTGGTCCGCGAGCCGATCCAATTACTCTCGGCGTCGTTTTGGATCTGTGCTCATTAGATACACCGCCCTCAGCTCCACACAGTAGGATTCCTCACCACTCTGACCACATGTGACCACTGTGAATACGGCATGCCTAACCTCTGGGAGCGAGCCTCAAACTCACATCACCTAAACATGTGAAATCAAACAAAAAGATTTAAAGCTGGGTCTTCATTATGTCTCTTTGACCATGGGCAACCCCCTCTCATCCTTTGGATTCACACTCATACTCACACACACAGACACAGACACAGACACACACACACACACACACACACACACACACACACACACACACACACACACACAGAGAGAGAGAGAGAGACACACACAGACACACAGACACACACGCACACACACACACACACACACACACACACACACACACACACACACACACACACACACACACACACAAAACAACAGAGAATCATCCCATTTTCTATGGTTATGTAGTGCCAACACTTGATAATCTATTTTGATACTGGGCCGATGACTAAGACAGGAGGATTGCTCCGAGCAGCCGCAGATCAGATTTGTATTAGAGAACAAGAAAGAAAAGCGTACTGTAGCAGGAGAACAAAGGAACATCTGGTACTCTCCTCAGATGCGATCTCCTGTTGCAAACCCCTCCTGATCGTCAGAGGGGATAAAGCCAGAGAAAGTGGCGTCTTGCTTTTTTTTGCTCTGCATCAGAATCAGCACCGGAGGAGGCCTGTTTGTTTACAGTAAGTGCATAATTCAAAGGAGGGCGCCTTGTAAGTTCTCCAAGCCTTTAATTGTTTGCCATTTACAAAAAAAAAGGAGTTTTTGTTTTGTATGTTCCACTGACTACACAAAGCCATGTGTCCAAATTGACAACACATTCTTTTTTTCTTTTTCTAGTTTTTTTGTAATTTCACAGTTTGCACCGCAGAAGGAGAAATGCAATTAATATTGCTTAGATGTAGCTGCATTACAGGAGGCGTAAGTAAAAAAGAAAAAAAGAAAAAAAGAAAAGAAATACAGATGCTTCTTGATCAAATGGCTTTTTTTTTTTGTTTCTTCTTGTCTTTGGTCGTGCAACTTAGCTTCTTGTCTGTGTTTTTAATTTGCTGTTTTGTTTAATCTTTCGGAGGTTGTGCAAAGTAAAAGTAAACAAAAAAGAAGACATGTAAATATCTCAAAAGGCCATTCTACTCAGTTGGAAGTTTTATAAACAACATTAATCCAGTTAAAGCATAAATGTAAAAACAAAAGTTAAACTATAAAACTGCAGGAACAGATTTGCATGGGAGGACAGCTGAAATATGCGGTCCAGTCCACAGTTCTAATGCACGTGACACGTGACATTTCATCTGAAATATAGAGAACTCAGAGTCATGGACTATATCTTTGAGATAAAGTTTCACATACTATTAAAAATCATAAAAGATAACATAGTTAACATGGATTCTGGATTAGTCTGTCATTGTGTGCCATTTGATTTTAGAGGGACTGGGGCTGAGTGCACAAAACACCTTCAGTCAAGATTTTCCTTAAAAATAAAATCGGTTGTTCAAACTAATGATATACTCAGATTTGTAAATGTTATTTGCTATCCGATTATGAGCACACAACTTGATATCCTTTTGGGCAGTCACATATTTAACTAAAATCGGCACCCTCAGAAAATCAAGCACGAAATAGCAAACAATCTCTGGAAACTGTAGAATTATCCTGCTATAAAATCTGTTTCAATGCAGTAAATCCCTTAACGTTTTTTTCATTAACCAAGGAAACCATTTAAGGTATTCTGTGCAACACCCTCTTTCAACAAATCTCTTTTCCTAGGGAGAAATTAAGCCTTAAGGGTCATAGTTCTCAAGGTATTTTGTACAACCAGTCCCTGTTCTGACAAAGATGGGTGAAGGCATTCCGTGTGGGCATTTCTGAGGCTACATTCATATGCTCCTGGGCATTTTTCTCTCAGATTGTCTGAATTCATTATAGACACCCCAAACATTTTATACTGTAGCTACAAGTACTGAAAAAAGGTAAGTATGAAACAGGAGTAACAAACTATTTGCAAAATGCATTTCTAGTGAAAAGAGATTATGAAAACAGCAAAAAAAAAAAAAAATCTAATTAATACTTGTAAAGAAAAATAAAAAATGATTACATCCATAATTAGATCCATAAATAGTGAGCAAAGACAAGGCAGACATACTGTACTCTTGTGAATAGGAGAAGCTAATAATCCTTTGTCAAAGCCAAATGTAAACAGCCTCATATTTATGATTAACAAAACACTTGATTTAGCCAATAATATTTACTTGTGCATGCGTTGTCCATTCTGTGCTTTGGGTTGACCAGAAGCATACTGGTGCTGTTTTTGTTTGTTTGCTTGTTTATATATATATATATATATATATATATATATATATACCCTATATACTGTATATCTCCAATCAGTTCAGATTTGGTATAGGACCTAGAACATGGATTTTTTGTGGCATCTGGAGATGAATTGCCTTGATTTTTACAATGAGCTGCACTGGGAGCCATCAGAAACATGACTGGCCTCCCTCCACTGAAAGGATTTATAGAAAAAAGCCAAACGTAACTTTTGTAGTCTGTCGAAAAAAAACAGTACTTTGAGAAATTGTCGTGCAAAATTGTCTTTTGAATTGGCAAATGTCATATGTGACATTTCAGGACCAGAAAATTATTATTTTCCCTCCATTGACTACCGATTACAGTAAATATATGTTTTTTTCTAGAGTTAAGATGTAAGAAGCATGGGACTTGGATACTCTGCTAGGCTGTCCTCACTGACTACAATGTGACACAGTGCCATCATGCCATATGTGCTGTTTTGAGCAGAACTTCTCTCAGACATCTTGTTTCAATTTTCTTTTGTTGCTTGTAAAATGGTATGCTGAGAGATACATGGTATACTGTGAGTGCAAATCTAAAGGATTGAGAAAGTTCAATGCTCTTCGGTGGCTCGTTTGACATCAGCACATAGTGTACAGTAGGATGGGTTTTGATTGTTTTACATAGATAGCAAATGCTAACACCTACCCATGTGCCCAGGACCATCCCTCAGTGGTTTTCTGCCGACGTAGACACATGCACTGACACATGCACATGTCGCATGACTCTGTGGGGATACGGATAGATTCACATTCATTGGTTGGTCTGGACTCTGGGCACATACAGTACAGAATTAGCTCAGCACACACGGTTAGCTGTTTGCACGTGCTCATTTGTTGTGCATAACGGCATGACCGGATGGGGAGGCGGGACTGTAAGCGCGTGGCTGGGCGACTCGTGGGCCTCGGCGGGCGGCTGCCGGCGGCGATAGCGACGCGAAAAACGAGAGTCCTCCAGGGGTGAGCTCACCTTCCTGCCGCCTCAGCTCCGGCTTTGCTGCGCCCGTTATCATTTTGGTTTCCATTAAAGGAACAGGATGAGTATTACCATATTTGCACACCTCATCCATCTTCCCTGGCGCATCAGCTTGAATGCGCTGAGACACGGCCTTATCAGATGCATCCAGATGCGGGAGATTTTTTTTTCACTTTCCCTCTCTCTCTCTCTCTCTCTCTCTCTCTCTCTCTCCAGCTAGCCTGCGATTTTAGTCCTCTGTTCCACTCGACTCTCCTCCACGCTTGTTGCAAGAATGTCTTGCTACTGTCCTCAAAATAAGGCTGTCATATTTAAAGCAGCGTATGCAGTGAGTGAGGCTTTCCACCAGCCATTACGGAGGAGGAGGCAAAGAAAAAAAACCTGCAGACTGGAATTTGATATAAAATGAGTGTGAGGACACATTCCAGACAGCCATCATTTCCTGACTCCCCCCATTTTGTGATGTCGTGACTCATAAGTGGCCATGTTTATGCTAGACTACACTGTATGAACAAAAGTATTACACTTACAGCAACTTTTATGACATCCCATTCTAAATGTAAATCTGTGGGTAGCTGCCTATAACAGTTTCTTCTGGGAAGGCTTCACACAACATTTTGGAGAGAGTGAGTCTGTGGGGTTCTTTGCCCATTCACCCAGAGGAGCATTTGAGAGGTCAGACACTGAAGTTGCAAAAGAAGGCACTGCACACTCACAATTGTGAGTTGTTTAAACACACCAAAAGCCAGGTGTGTTTAAACGGCTGCTATTGTTAATGTAATTAATGTCTACATAATTCCGAATGGGAATCAGCGTGTTAAGATTATTAAGGATTAGAATATATTAAGGATTATGTATGTGTTAAAATTGTTATTATTGAGCAAACTAGATATTCACTTTCGGAGTGAAGATGTAAGGAGTAGAATATAACAGAAGACACAGTTAACACTGCACCGGAAATAAATGAGTGTACAGGAAGGCCTTTCATGTCAAGAGGCTATTTGAACCTGCCGCTATTGGTATTGTAATTACAGTCTACATTGATCCACCTGGTTGTTGCACCTAGTGAATCAGCATGTTATGATGTAAAAGGATTTTACATGTGTTAAAATTGTTATTCTTTGGGCAAACCATATCTTCAGTGTTGGAGTGACCATGTAAACAGCAAAATATAACAGATGATGCAGTCACAACACAGCTAACACTCCACCGGAAACAACTGAGCTCCTGAACAGCCTTCCGTGCATGCAGCCATGTCTATGGTAACCTCACTGCACTCCGTGTGCTTTTCAGCTGTCGCAGTCATGATTGATGCATCGGAGAGAGACATGCAGGCGGTCTGAAACAACCGGGATGGTCTGTTCTGACAGTTGCCGTAGCATCCATGGAGGTATTATAAGAACTGGAGAGAGGGACTAAGTCCCGCCCCCATTCATTTCAATGGCCCATGCTAGGCTAGCTACTTCAGCCAAAAAAGTTTGAAATTGGCCGCAGCCATCTTTGAGAAAATGGCGTTCCATGGGTGTTCATTTCCGTCACCAGCTAGAATGAGCCAATTAGGTTCCACGTTACAACGAGACAACATAGGTACATCGTTGATGAAGATTGGAGAGTGAGAGAAGGTGTTCGTGAACGCGCTCCTATCGTTACAGGCGCAAATGTATTTCATTATTTGAGTTGGGATGGTGGTGGAGAAGTTTGCCCCTTGTCTCGAAATCCTATAATGTGATATTCATATGTCATGATATAATAAACATGGCGAGCCAATATTGAGCAAGAATTCACTTAACATACACATATGATCCCCACAGTAAATGCTTTGAACCTGGGATGTTATGTGCGCAATACTACCCGACGAAAATGACTTAATAAGTAGACATGGGATGTAATAAACTTGTGGATACCTGATATGCTATTTGTGCTGCACCCAGTGTGAATTTGCAGCTTAAACCTACATTTGCAGGCAGACAAAATGAAGCCAACGCATATTATAGGCTTACCGATAGAAGCGCGCATCCATGTGTTGTGTTTCGAGCAGCATGCGTTTTAAGTCTGCTGTCACTGTCGGAAACTTTTGCCGTTATACTGTGGGCTGTGACCCCCAACGCTGCGTTGTTATGAACTAGGCTACAGGTCTGCAGCTGAGCGTTTTAAAATAGTTTTCATAGCCTAGCCTACACGACAGCGAGTAGGTTAATAATTGGGTTTAGTTAGAGAATTTCGTCGCATTTCCTAAAATGTCTTATCACACCTTGCCAACTCATACATAGTCTAATGCAAATAATGGTAACCAATTAGAACAACATTTGCTTTTTTTCTTTTATTCACAAAGCCTGCATAATGATAATCCACAGGCATCAAGTATCGGTAACTTAATCCTAGTCGTCAGTCATTTTATTTATGTCTTCTAGAATGCGTTATCAACATGGACGCGCGAGGACGCTCGTGCTCAACACCAAACTCGTGCATGAGCTGAGACAGCTCGTGCATGAGCTGTCTCGTGCATGCGCTGGTGCCGGATATGGTACAACCATGGAACGCCATTTTTTCAAAGATGTCGGCGGCCAAATGACATGCTAACTGGCTGAAGCTAACCCTCCAAATCCTGACCCCCTGGTAGCATCCCGCCGTTTTATACTTCCCTCTTGTCACTCTGTCATATGCCTATTACGGTAGTTAAAGATCTCTCTCCGCTCCGATGTGCTCCATTGGACAAGTCTGGAGCTCACTTCCCAAAGGGGCCGTATAGCCGATCCGTAAACAGGCGAGCGTGTGAAAAGAGAGACATGCAATTTACAGTCCACCGTAAAGCATGAATAAGCACCGTCAGTACACAAATACAGTGCTCAGGTGTCCTGCAGCGTGTTGTGCTGCTTCATGGGGCAGAGGGTGGGGGGACCCAGCAGTCAACTCTTTTAAATGTTAATGTGTTGTCAATATGCAGTGGCACAGGCTGGCTCCTCTTTACATACAGCGGCATAATGCTGATAATCCCTGGACTCGGAGACGCAAAGACAGAGGCGTATTCAACTGGCCTTGACTCCACGCAGGCAGGCAGAATGCATCGCTTCTCCAAAGAGAAAATAAAAATCAGGATGAGGAGGGTCATTTATTAGGACTTGGGATGGCGAGGTCATACAGTATTTCTGCCCATTGGCTACTGAGGTCTGTGCAAAAAAAGTGAAGCGGTAAGGATCGTTCTGAAATAAAAGAAAGAATTGAACAGGTCCTCCTGTAATGCAACATTTAAAGGATCTGATAAGGTGCTTAACTTTCATAGCGCAGGTGAGATGACAAAGCACCTGACATCTGCTCTCTTGCCTGAAACAGTTTCCTATTTCACTCCACTTTACATCACCACGCCATATCTTGACAGGACATTTAGTCTGAGCGATAATCAATGAATATGATATAAAAACAAAACTTCACTTCTTTGGGAGACAGGAAAGTGGACAAAAATCAATAAATAATTGAAATATTAAGATTTTCTCATCATTCTGTCTTTCATTAAGTGCAGAGGGGGCTTTGGGATTGAATGCGTGCTTGTACAGAGTGGTTTTAACATTAATGTACCTAATCCACATTCAGAAACATTCCTGTAGCATGTAATGACAATTATAACATCTTAGTCACCGAAATTACACTGTTACATGTGAAGTGATTGCGGCCTATTATGAAATGATTTGCATATTAAGGCAGTAAAAAGTACATTGCCATACAAGTCATTTATATTCAAATTACACCCTTTGTGTTTCTTAATGGGCAATTGTTATTTAATTGGTAATGTATTAAAATGTGTATGGCATAAGCCAAGAGGGTATTGTCATCAAAACACAATCCTGCCAAAGAAAATTCAGTGCCACTCAAGTTAGCTATAAGCTGGTGTGTCTTAGAATCCTGTCTGAATGATTTCTTATTATTTTATATATTTTTTTTGTTTATTTTAGTATTTCTGTAGACTTCCCTGTGTAAGACCCTGATGAGTGTGGTGCCAGAGCCATTGCACTTGTGCCAGTCTGTCAGACCCAGGAGTTGGCTACATCGTGCTTTCATATTTATAGGGCGTTCCATCTCGTTCCGTGAAAGCTTTTGCTAATAAATACAAACATGAATGTACACATAGAGATACATAATGTATGTATGTTTGCATAGCTGCATTTATATTTCAATAGCTGAGTGGACCAATGTGGCGAAGCACCTGCGCTAAGACAAATGGAGGCACATTAGCGCCACGCCATGATATGGACCCCAAGATCCGTCGCCATGCATTAGCCCACAGCTGTTTGAAGTGATTAATGGCTTTGTTCCTGAACACCAACAGTGTCTTTCAGGCAGCAATCAGACGGTCATCAGTGCTGGTATTCTGTTCCACGAAGCCATGAAAATTAATGGTCTGCGTAAACAAAAGCCAGCGATGCTGATGATGAATTTAGCAATTTAGCCACCTGTAGCTCTGTTCTTGAGAAATGATTGGTTCCTCCATGGCTTAAACGCTTGTTCTGTTTTAGAGGAGAGGAATTAGAGACTGCTTTTACTTTTTTTTTCTCAGCATCATTGAAGACAGCAGACAAAAGATGCTCAATGCGTGCTCAGTTAGGGGCTTAAGAAAGCCCAGGAAAGTTTCATCTCAAATGCACAATTCATTAAACAAAAGCCTTCATTGTGAATCACTTAAGATTGTTTATGTAAAGACAAAGGCATAATAAGTCTCAGGTAAACTGATATAGGTAATTAAACAACAACTGCAATCAAACAAAATGAAAAGAAATCAGAATAATGAACACCTTCCATGAGCTCATGCTATTAAAAACGAGTATGCGTATTGATCCTGTAACATTGCTACTATTGCCTACTATTGTATTCATTGTAATAATCTTGCAGAATGCTAACTGTTGCCATTACTATTCATTCACATCCACTGTATCTGTATCTGAATGTGTATGCACTTATAAATGATCTCTTCTGATGCAGTACCCTCTGCAGTCTGTGACTTCTGTGTATAAACGTGAACACATGCACCGTACACATGACATGTACTGTATATGTTTGCAGATATGCCTCATTAAACCGAGCAGAGCGTGGTTGTGCACCATCACCCAGAGTCTGTCTGTGTGTGTGGAGCAGAGAGTCTGGCAGGAGTCAGGAGCGCTCCCCCGTTCAACTAACTTCTGACAACGCGCCATCCCGATTATCAAAAGTACGTGGCAGCACCCCCCTGAGCACACTACAGCAATTAGGACTCAAAACGCATCACCCAAGGAGCCCAGATTGCCTCTTATCTAGACTCGCGAGCAGCCAGTGTGTTGTCTGGAACAATGTTTTTGATGTCCTGCTTCGACACCAGCTCGACCGCAAAAAAAAAAACATAATTATCAGGCAGGGAGAGTCCAGCAGCTCCTTTTTCAAAAGAATATTTCACTCCAATCTGTGCCGCACAGGTGATATCAGACTGGAATATTAATAAGGGGATAAAATAATTACCTTTACTGTCAGCCTTTTCCTCGCACTGGAAACACGACATGAATTCTGAGTGTGTGTGCATATTAAACACGACATACCACTAAACGAAATGCAGCCAAGTGAAAGCACACATCCCTTTTTTTCCCTCTCATCAATTAAAAGGAATGCTGTGAAAGGTTAGCAGGGTGTATAAGACCCTATTAGCCGCAGTGTTACGGAGCTCTGAATACACTCTTTACAAACTAACCCAAGCTTTAAATTATCTACTGAGTGAGAGGTGAGACAGTTGGCACTGCTGTACCTCATGGTGGCAATATAAATGCCCCCCCGTAAACCTATGAGGGGGGGTTTAACGTGCGAAGGAAAAGAATACCAATTCAATGTGCCCATCCAGCTTAGTAGCTTTCATTGAAAGAGCTCCATTACTGTAACATACAGAGGACTGTGGTGCTGTGAGACAGTCTGAGCACATGGTGAGAGATTGGAGATGTTCCTGCCTGTGTCTGGAGTGGAGGCATGCTGTGGTGAGCTGATTGAGGCCAGGGATCCTGGTGCTGATCAGGAGGCCTGAGGTCTTAGCAGAGGGCACACGTCTTCAGACTCTTGGTCAGGGTTGAGCAGTACCCCAGAGCCTCAATAAACATTTACAAACTCCATTCCCTTCAATAAACACACACACACACACACACACACACACACTCAGGAAACAAACAAGCACACACAAACAAAAACACACACACACACACACACACACACACACACACACACACACACACACACACACACACACACACACACACACACACACACACACACACACACACACACACGCACACACACACACACACACACAAACAAACGGATCAGATGCGCACATTGGCCAGACTGGGCCTTTCAGTCAGGTCAGTGCAAAGGTCTGTGGGGTTGGGATCACTGCAAATCCCCTAGTTATGATCTCTTATATTGGTGGGCTTAGGGCTGGTGCTGGAGTGTCATCTTTCTCACAGGCTGTCAGAGCGGCCTTACGTCCAGGTGTGTGTGTGTGTGTGTGTGTGTGTGTGTGTGTGTGTGTGTGTGTGTGTGTGTGTGTGCACCGCAAGGTCAGTTAGTTTACAGGGACACAGGTGCAGGATCGTTGAGGCGTGGCTCATCTCCGCGGTGACGCGTGTTACAGTGAGTTTTGAACTTGGCTTCAGCAGCATGACCTCATTGATAGCATTGGCATTCTGTTTTCCTTTGTTTCAGCTATTTTATATTATGTTTTAAAAGCAAATTAATAAATATTTCAGGGAATGAAATCATTTCAAGGAAAAAAGAATATTCAGCATCTTGACTAGCTCTGGGGGTAACAAATCCCAACACTGACTACAAGCAATCCAAGATGCACACACACACACACACACACACACACACACACACACACACACACACACACACACACACACACACACACACACACACCACCTACAAAGTGCATTTTAAAGCCAGCGATGAAATGTGAGTTGTCATGCAACAGTAATGAGCGTGTTCATGCCACAGTAATAGACCGTGACATAATGACTCGTAGGGGGATGACAGACCACGGCTCTTTCTCTAAATCACCGGCGAAGACCTTCGGGGGGCCGAGGGACGAAGCAAGCCGTACCGTAGGCGCGAGGAGGGGGAGAGGGGGGAGAGGGAGGAGAGGGGGGAGAAAGGCCGAGGCTCTGCACCCTGATTTCTCAAACATCACATGCAGGGAGCACCGGTGGGGAGCGAGGCCCTGGAGCCCCTGGGCCAGCTAAATAATTCAGACAGGTCTTCAAACGCCGCCAGAGTTGGTGGCGGGGAACGGCGCAGGAGTTGAGCAGTGTGAGTTGCAGGGGAAAGTGTGTGTGTGTGTGCATGTGTGTACTTGTGTGTGTGTGCATATGTGCGTCTGTGTGTATTTGTGTGTGTGTGTGTGTGTGTGTGTGTGTGTGTGTGTGTGTGTGCACATTAAAGGGGGTTGCTTGATTCTTCTGCTGAAATTCAATCATCACATGGCATGCCTTTCATCGGCCCTAATAAAGTCCCTGTGCGAACGCTAGCGTTCAGATACGGCAGGAGGGGGATTTGAGTGTGTGTGTGTGTGTGTGTGTGTGTGTGTGTGTGTGTGTGTGTGTGTGCGTGCCTGTGTGTGCGTGTGTGTGTGTGTGGGGCGGGGCATTCATAAACCATTAGCTCCCGTCTCCGTGCAGGGGACCGGTGGGAGCGCTCTCCCAAACGCTCTCAGGATCAGGGCTGTGGGCCGCCGACTGCATCTCATTCGGGGGCTGATGCTTAAACTTCTTCTGACAGAGCACCGGCCGCAGTCAGCGCCCTCAAAAGGGGTGCCGAGTTCCCAAGAATGCTAAATAATAAGTGAGTGGGAGAGAGAGAGAGAGAGAAAGAGAGAGAGAGGGGGAAAAAGAGATAGAGAGAGAGTGTGTGTGTGTGTGAGAGAGAGAGAGAGAGAGAGAGAGAGAGACAGAGACAGAGAGAGAGAGAGGGGAGGGAGATAAAGAGGAAGAGAGTGATGGAGACAGAGAGAGAAAGAGAAGAAGAGAAAGAGAGAGGTAGAGAGAGAGAGAAAGAAGGAGAGAGAGGAAGAGAGAGATGGAAAGAGAGAAAGAGAGGGAGAGAGAGAAAGGAGACACACTTTATTCCATTCTCCTGAGCTTCGCAGCTTATTGTGGAGAAAGCTGTGTGGAGCTCTGGCTGGTGTGGCGGGGCCTGCATCTGCTGCTGTGTGTGAATAATCAGGCCGGGGATCAGGCAGGGGGACGCGCTGGCTGCGCTGCATCCCAAAACAGGTGGGGGAGAGGTGAGGCCACACCAGGCTGGCCCTGCCACTCTCCATTTCTGTCATCCGTCACATTCGCCTGCCTAAAGCAGGGACGCCACCAGCCACAGACGCCGTGTGAAGGGAACCACGCCACCCAAACAAAATACCTGTCCATCAACTACACACACTTCTGTGTGTGTGTGTGTGTGTGTGTGTGTGTGTGTGTGTGTGTGTGTGTGTGTGTGTATGTTTGTGTGTGTGTGGTGTGTGTGTGTGTGTGTGTCCATGTGTTTGCGTGTGAGTATGTGTTAGTGTGCAAGTGTCAGTATGTGTTAGTGTGCAAGTGTACGAGTATATTGCCACTCCACGGTTGTGTGCTCTCTCCTCCTAAAGAGCGAGCCTTGTCGGCGGTCCCAGGGGAGCCCCTCGGAACTGTCTTCCACGGCTCACTCTCTCGTGACGGCTTGTGGACCCGCGCGGCTGTGCTGTCAGGAGGGGGGGGGGGGCCTCATCCACTCCCACTGCACCTCTGGGGGGAGCCAATAAAGTTGTCACCCACGCACGGGCAGAAATGTCTGTATTGGCCGATCTCAACCCCCCCCTAATCAGCGCCGGGGCCGCCCGCAGAGTCCACCGCTCAGCTGTAGCTCACGCGCTGTTGATTGACAGGTGCCAGCCGAGACACGTGGAAAACGCTGGTGGGTTTTTTTTCCGGCTTCTCCGGGGAGGAACAAATGAGCTCTTCGACATGCTCTGGACGATTAGTCCGGCCTCGGCCTGCCAGGAGACGGCTACTGCATGACGACGGTGTGTTTTTTATTACTCCATTAGCGTGGTCTGGGCAGAGCACACGACTCTCCCTCAGCGCTTCTCGGGACGGACCGTTTCGCCTCGGGCAGAGTGGACGGCCAGCGCAATAACGGAGAAATGACTTGTCCTCCCTGCAGCTGGCTTCACAGGTGAGAAGCCATGATTTGGCTCCGACAACAGTTATTAAATGGATTTGCTGTGCAATAGAAGGAGCTATTAGTGAATATTAAGAACAAATTGTTAATTCTAGCTTATTATTTGACCTAATAAGGATGATAGGTCTATCAGGTGTTAGTGCAATAGACAACTAGAAAAGCACTCCGAGAACGCAGACCTACGCCAAGCGAAAACATCCTCAGACAGATCCAGGCGGTGATACGGATCACTCCCAAAATGTAACTGTGTCTTCCTTGGGTCATTTCAGACCTTTCCTGAAAATGTCATCGCAATCCATCCATAACTTTTTGAGTTATCTTGCTAACAAACAAACAAACAGACAAACAAACCCCGATGAAAACATAACCTTGGCGGAGGTAATAGATAGATAGATAGATAGATAGATAGATAGATAGATAGATAGATAGATAGATACTTTATTGATCCCCAAGGGGAAATGGTAATAATAGTGATAAAGCTGCATTGTGGCACACAATGACTAACTGAAAGGGACACTTTGTACAATTAAATGAGAAAACAAAGGGACTTGTGGCTGTGTTGCCTGTAGATTGTGTCTGGTGCTGGGTGCGATGGGGCTGGGCAGTGTTGGAGATAAGCCATGAAGGCCTGGAGCAGAGCGGCAGATTTGACTCTCAAAGTGGACTCGGTTGGCTGGGGGAGAGCAGAGCCGCGTCTGAGATGCCTTCTGAAGAGTTCTGAGGAGGCGAGATGATGCAGTCATGTCTGAAGTCAGGCAACGACAGCCACAGACTGTGGCGCCCGCTTTCCACATTTTTCCACACACGCATTCATATGCGCGTGCACGCACACACACACACACAGACACACACACACAGACACACACACACAGACACACACACAGACACACACACACGCTCTCTCACTCTCTCTCTCTCACACACACACACACACACACACACACACACACGTAGACACACACACACAGACAAGCAGATACATACACACACACACATACACACGTAGACACACACACACACACACACACACACACACACACACAGACAGACAAGCAGACACACACAAGTACACACACACACACACACACACACACACACAAGCAGACACACACACACACACACACACACAAAAACACACACATATACACACACACACACACACACACACACAAGCACGCTCACACACAGACACAGACACACTGCAGCAAGCTCGGCGCTCCAAGCACCAAAGTGTCAGGGTGGTGATGTCACGGAGTCAATTGCCATGCTCCTTTAAAGGGGGTTCAAAAGCGGGTTTAAAACTTCAGAAGAGGCGGGTGGGGGGAGTGGAACGGGTGATGGTGGTGGGTGGAGAAGAGGGTGGGATTCAACTGACCTTGGCATAGATTCTTCTTCTTCTTCTTCTTCTCCTCTCTGAAAAAAAAGAAACGTCAAAAAAAGGGGGGGAAAAGAAACAAAGGACCCTTTTGTGGACTCTAATTAGGACGGCGGAGAAGGACCTTGACTGCAAGATCTTTTCACATTTTCCACATCATTTCTGTGGGAAAATATTTCATTGATTTTTCGGGAGAGGAATCGACGAGGGCTGAGCTGAAAACGGGGCTCGGTGCAAGATTAGATTCAGCAGGGGTGTGTGAGTTGCAGCATCGTTGCCCCCCCTAACCCCCCAACACACAGATGACACACACACACACACACACACACACACAAGCAGACACACACACACACACACACACACACACACACACAGAACAGCCAATTAAAGGCCTCGATCTGCCCACAGATTCTCCTTCACACAGATCTCCATTTTCCGCTTCATATGTGATTTTTACTGGACACTGCTCTCCATCAAGGATTCCATTCCCAGTGCAAACAGAGCAAACCTATTCACACAATAGCTGATGAGTAGGAGGATCCACACAGGGCAAAGTATGATTCAAGTATATACGGTACATTATATCTATTAGTTTAGTTCTACAGTATATCTTGACAGGTTGGTTATGTTGGTTCCCCAGTATTGGGGTACTATGACATTGTTCAGTAAATACATTTCAGATTACTTAGATTCACATTAGCAGACTCTACAGTTCTTAGACATTCACTGGGCAATTAAACAGTGACTCTTCTCCCATGGTGTGCAACCAAACAAACATATCAAGCAACAATCAATACCATTCAGCAAGAAAATCGATCGACTACATATGTGTGCCAACATCAGCGATATCTTGTTCAAATGAAGAACTCTGCGCATCAATCCTAATCATCTGCCGTCACAGGTGCTTCTCAGTAGGACCAGGAGAAGGAAGGAGACTGGACCACACTGATCTCACTTGCAGTCTTGCAGTATTGGTGCAAACAGAAGACTAACGTTTCGACACTACTGTGACTCTGATGAAGACACAGTAGTGTCGAAACATTAGTCTTCTGTTTGCACCAATAAAAGACTGCAAGTGAGATCAGTGTGCTCCAGTCTCCTTCCTATGTGATCAGCGATATCTTCTAAGCTGGCCAAGAAGGCCCATCACTGTCATTTAAGTACAGCACTTCTTTGCTATTCTTTTTTAGTCCAAAATGAAGGCTGAGTCTGGCACTGCAGGAGGGGTGCCAGAATCTGTCAGGTCTCTTTGGCTGTTTTTTAATCAATTTTCCCACTGAATGACAAATGACAGGCTCCGGTGTGCCAGCCAACACCACCTCCATCCCCACCATCACCACCATTTCCCCCTGGAGGAAGGCATAATGGTGGGACCAAATGCCCCCCCCACCCCCACCCCCCGTCATCTTACACCGGCGCTAAATTACCATACGTCCCTGCAGGTGCCCATGTCTCCCGTGAAACGATTATTCCTACCTCGCCAAAGATTGCTTTGGGTAATTATATGTATCGTAATTAAATTTGATGAACTCCACAGAGAATCCAGATCTGATTCGACCTAGAGTTTAGAGGGTTTTATTCCCTCCCTCCACACACACACACACACACACACACACACACACACACACACACACACACACACACACACACACACACTTGAAGAGGAGTCACCTCTCTGTCCGCCATTATAGGTGAGGTAATTTAAATTCCACACAAGTCACACAAGTTCAAATTGAGTGAATGTGAGGCAAACACTACTTTCATTCCATTAAGAGACTCAAAAAAGCACTCCATAGACTCGGTACCAAGCATAAGTGTATCATAGGGTGAAAATTATATTACGCTGCCACCAAAACAAGATTCTCATGCTGATGAATCCTTTCCAAGGACACAGGAAAATATACATTTACTGTCACAGTATCACTTACTTAACCCACCAAGTGGCAAGTGGGAGGGGATAATATAACACAAACAAACAAACAAACAAACAAGCACTATACAAACCAGGACCATGTGAAAGGGTCGTCTAATGAGCAATGTCGAATTTGAAATGTAAGGTTGATTAAAGGGAAACAAAATTATACATAATTATTATTTTGTCTATTATTCTGAGATTGCTGTTCCATAGCTGTGTTGATTAGATATACCACAGCATGAAGCAGACAGTGTTTTAAAAAAAAAAAAAAAAAAAAAAAACTGTTGTGGGTAAGTGTACATAACGTGCATGCACACACGCACACACGCACACACACACACACACACACACACACACACACACACACACACACACACACACACAGACACACACACACACACACACACACACACACACACACACACACACACACACACACACACACACACACACACAAAGTGGCATGCCACTTGGACATAATGAGTCCAAAAACACAGCAGATCCTCGTTCATCTCCCGAACCCCTCCTCAGACCATCCCAGAGAACTATGTATGTCTCCTTGCTGGTGTTTCAGCAGCGTGTCTGCTTGGCATTCACATTGTCACAGGTGCAATGCTGCTCATTACTTGTGGCATCGCTTCTTACTGCATGGCCATAGAACGACAACTGCCTATCAAACTTTTCAAACGAGTGCATTGTCCATATTCTATTGCTATATCTTTTATATTGTTGAGCTGTAGGTTCTACAAAGAGATTATAACTGGGAAATCAGAGTTTTTTGTTTTTTAGCTCCATTCTGATCAAAATGTGTTGCAAATATGCACATACTGTATGCACAAGTTAGTTGCCAAACCTTAACACGTGCATTTTAAAGCGCTTACTGTAGTTCGAGTAGGAGTACCAACTGTACCTGTAAAATGTCTTTATCTTTTTCTTACATTTCAATAAACCATCACTGTTGGCAGACTATAAAAAACAAAGGGTTGCTCTTCTTAAGCAAAACACATATCACGCTGGGTAACTATCCCCTTCTGCAGGTGATTGTGTTGTGAATATTTACAGAGGGAATATTCACTGCAGTGATCTCTTACTGTAATGGCATGAATACATGCAGTACACTGACATCTCTAATTTCAATATTCCATCTCTCACTTGCTCCGTGCCTACAGATGCGCTCTCAAGTGATGCATTTCTGCTCATGCCTTGTGCATACATTTCCTCTACTTTAATTACATCAATTAAGATAACATATCAATTAAAACAAAAGCTTTGGAAAGTGAGTCGCGGGGAGAATTGCCCCTATAAATAGCTATTAAAAATGGATAATTGACAATTACAGCACTTGTGGGGGCGCAATTAAGCTATCACTGTGACCTTGCTGTGGTCTTTTCCATTAAGATCCCCTTTCCTGAGTAATGATGTGTCATATGGAATAAAGCAGGTAATCCTGCCAGCTAATAAAATCAAGGCGCGACACAGGGAAACCTAGCCCTGCAATTGGATGAGTTTTGGGAGTCGGGTTGCTGTGGGTGGCTGGGGAGACACACGCTGAGATATAAACAACTTCAGCGTTAATGTTTGTCGTGTACCAACATAGACTCTATTTTCAGTTTCAGAACAAAAGGTGTGCAGAAATATAACAAAACTCAGTGTTGTAGCCTACTCAGTGGAGTGCAGCAGTTTTTTTTTTTTTGGAAACTGGGCTTTTCTGGCAGTTCTTAGCCAGTCGTGTCGTGAGCTCTATTGATATTGAGGAGGGTATTCCTGCGTGTCAATTACGGTCCAATCAGCCATTAAAGGGGGAGCTGTGAAAGTCAGCCATCTTGCCACGGCTTGCACGTCAGCTCATTACCTCTCGTCATTATACTCTAATGCTCTCTCCTCTGAGACACACACACACACGCTGCCAGGACAGAACGGTGGCAGACACTACAGAAAATCCAAGTCAGACCCGTACCAGAGCCCAATGCTGTTAGCAAAGAGGGAGAGGTGAAAGTAGGATCTGTGTTGGGTCTGTGTGTGTGTGTGTGTGTGTGTTAGGGGGAAGGGGGTTGGAGTTAGGGGAGTGATGGTGGTTAGACTACCTAATATCCGTCCGTTTGTCTAAATATTGTCAATTTTCTGCACACCGCCTTTTGAGTGATTTCCTTCCAAAAGTTCATATGCATTCAAAGTGACAGGTAATTTATTTAGAGCTGATGGCTTTGAAGCGCCGCGCTCGCAGCACTGCGCCACTCTGCGCCGCTCGAATCCCTCTCGCCGCGCCGCTGTCTGACGACGGCCGCTGATGACTCGTGAGACGACAGGTGCTCATTCCACCCAGAGCAGCAGCAGCAGCGCCGGCGCCGGCGGCAGCAGCGGGCGTTACTGTACCGGCCGTTTTTATTCACTCCACTGACAGCCCTGCTACATTATTAATCCACATCCTCCGAGCCAAACGCCAAATAGCTCCCACTTCCACACCAACCACCACAACAACAAGAAGAAAGAGGAAAGAGAAAGGGAGAGAGAGAGAGAGACGAAAAGGAGTAAGTAATGAGAGAGAGAGAGAGAGAGAGAGAGAGAGAGAGAGAGAGAGAGAGAGAGAGAGAAAGAGAGAGAGAAGAAGAATGAGTAAGTAATCGCTGTAAGAAGTTATATCACGACAGGGGTGAAAGCTCCATGGCTGAGTTTTTCCAAGGGATTTTATTGAGTGCATGTTTTTTTTTTTAATACAATATTTCTCAGAAAGTTACAGATACAAACTCTGACATACTCATCACAATAAACAAGTGTAACTATACAGAAAGACACAAAGTGGGGCTCGGGTGGAGTGGGGTGGGGTTGGGTTGGGTAGGCTGGGGTGGGGGTGTTCTGGTCCTTCATTTGGTAGGTATTGTACAGTGAGTTTGTCCATGCCATGCTTTTAAGTGTCCACTTCCTCCCTCTCTCTCTCTCTCTCTCTCTCTCTCTCTCTCACGCTCTACCTCTCGCTCAATCTTTCTCTCCCTTTCTCAGTGATTTTTCTGTGACTGAAAAATACAAGTATATTCCAAAGTCTGGAACACACAAGAAACACACACAAACACACACACACACACACACACACACACACACACACAAACAGACACACACGCTAGATGTTCCGATTAGCACGTTAGCTTGATGCCTGCGCTGCCGCACAGACAATGATCTGACACACTGCAGGGGAGGAAGTGAGGGACCCCCACCCACAGATCTCACCGTCTGATGTCACCCTGCAAAGGCCAGTGTGCTCCAGGCATAGACGGGTGAAAATTAGAGTGGAATCAATATGGCCCATTACCCCATAGTGAGATAAATGGCCTGAGTAGGCTACTGAAAGAACTCCCTGTTACACCGCATAAAGTGGCAGAAGAAAACAGAAGAGGAGAAAAATGGACAGATCCATGATATTATCGGGGAAGAAGAGAAATGGAGGATACCATTTTGATGCAGTAATGACAATCTCCCCATGCACACATCCACACGGCAAAAAAAAAATAAAATAAAATCATATGTACCGACATACACATTTAAATATAAATTATACATTTGATGTTTTTCATTAAGTTGTCATGTCAGCTCCTCCTTCGCTGCCCTAACAACCCATTCACACAAAATGCATGCCATGAATTAGCTCGCTTGGGGCTTTGGCGGTCACCCCCGACTGCTAGTTTTATGTGAACTTGCTTGAAGTCGTTCCCTGTGGGGTCAGTCAGAACCGACCCGAACCGGTCCTTTGGGTCCTGGACGGGCCTGTGTGAGAGTGCTCCCCGAGACGTGTCAGTCACTCATTGTGTCAGATGCTCATTAAAATCTGGGGGCTGAGCAGACAGCCAGGAGAGCCCACTGGGTCTGTCAGTTCCTCCATTCACACCCTCCTCTCATCTTCTTTGTTCTCTCCATTCCTCCCTCCCTCTCTCTCTCTCTCTCTCTCTCTCTCTCTCTCTCTCGTCCCTCGCTCTGTGTCTGTGCTGACAGTTCCCAGCCCTCTCGCTCTTCATTACAACACAGACTCTTCCATCTGTGTGTGTGTGTGTGTGTGTGTGTATGTGTGTGTGATTGCGTGTGTGTCTGGGGGGGATGGCAGAACATCCGTCACTCATGGCTGGCGTGTCACATGTGTGTGGGGATGGGGAGGAGGGTGAGAGGGAGACGCAGCAGGTAGTAAAGACCCCCCCTCCATCCCCACACACCAGCCCACCCACTCATCATACACATGCCCCCGTCCCCAACCATCACCAGCACCAGCACCACCTCCACCTCTCGACCAGGGAAGGGCCGTCCATTCTTTAGCCGCGCTAATGCAGGCGGAGATATAGAGAGACAGCTCGGCTATACGCCGGCACCACTGAATGAATGATCTGGATCTCTTCCAGTGCCACAGGTGAGGGTGAAAACACTCAATAATCTACTAATGGCCTGTCATCAGTCTCTCGCCTCGGGGCACAAAGGTGGACATCTCCATCGTACACCCCCCAGGAGCGTGGAACAAAAAAAAAAAAAAAAGACTGGAAAAATATTAATAGAAAACAGCAAAAAACAGTTGGCACAGAAATGGAAGGCGGAGGACGTGTAGGTTGGCTAGAGGAAGGACCAGGCTGCTGTGTGACTACCAGCAACGATAGCAAAAAAAAAAAACACACACCCACCCATAGTGCTTGTTAACACATCCTTAGCACTATCTTCCTTTTGCTTTTTACTTCTCTCACAATCGCAAACATTCTCCCTGAGTCTCATTAACTCCTAGGCAACTTCAGCGCCTGACACCATCTATTACAGAGGGATATATATATATATATATATATATATATAGTATTTGGAAGATGGACCCAAATGAGCACAGTGAATTTAAGACCTCTCAATCCCTTTGACACGGCAAACTAGCTCACCATGGCAACAGTGGGGGAAAGCACTTAGTCACTCCTGTCCCGAGCCAGACAACCAGACCGTACACCTGACCAGACCGTAACCGACCAGATTGGACTGGACCAGGCCAGCAGAGAGAGAGAGAGAGAGAAGAGAGAGAGAGAGAGAGAGAGAGAGAGAGAGAGAGAGAGAGAGAGAGAGGGAGGGAGAGAGAGATAGAGGGAGGGAGGGAGGGAGAGAGAGATAGAGGGAGGCTCTTTATAAACTGCTTAAGTGAGTGCGCTCATTGGGATGGCATTGGGCGTCTGGCAGAGCAATGCCCAGATGTTCCTCTCCTCTCCTCTCGGTGCAGACGTTAGTGAGTGTGTGTGTTTGTGTGCGTGTGTGTGTGTGTGTGTGTGTGTGTGTGTGTTTGCGGCTCCGCTCGGGGCTGTGCTCATCTGTGCCTCCGTGTTAGCCAAAACGCGCTCAGCATAATGTCACTGGAACTGAGGGTAACCTACCATGACAGGTCATTTCTCTGCATTAAAAAGCAAGGTGTGCACTTCCTGACGCTGAACGATACTGACCATTCTGCTGTTTCCCCCCCTTCTCTCCAGTTTAACCAGCATCTGACACCACAACAATTTTTTTTTTTGTAAACATTTTTTTCAGACATTTAGTGTTGAGGACCCTGTAGGACGAACATTATTACAGTATATTAACAGTGCAACAACATCGACGTGTAGTTACATACGTACCAGAGCGTTTGGGGCAGCCTTGGCCTGACACTCCCAACTGTTCTCAACACCTCCAAGCACTTGGACAATAAACAAGAGAGAAAGCACTAAAAAGAATACGGTTCTGTACAAGCGAGTGTCAGCCAGCGAAGCACAGCATGAAGAACACCCACAATAAGCACCTAGACAGATATACACCGACTCCAAACCAGGCCAGAACAGGGCCGCATCAGGGCCAGATCAGAGCCAGATCAGAGTCAGATCAGAGTCAGAACAGGGCCAGAGTCGCTATCTAGGCATGGGTCATTAAACATTTTTTTTTTTTTCTCCCCTACACAATTCTACAGACTTCTACATCAGCTTTGTACAATGTTGACAAGGAGCCACCGCAGTCTTGTCCAAGATTTGTTCATGAGTTCTTTCAACACTGACATATGCAGGTCAACAAGGACTTCTGCTTCGTGTCCAGTCGGTGGCGTGCATCTGTAAGTGTCCTTTTTCGTGATCCTAATGTCCATTTTACTCCAGTCAACGTGTCTTTGCCAACAATGCAAGCAGAGACAGTATGTACATATATATTCATTACATGTCACCTTCAATATGAAGATTTATTTCTGAAGATATATTCATATTTACTCAGAGATATACACACATATTTATATATATCCCACCCACCCCCTAAAATGGACTAAAATCTGGATGTGGACTTTTGAAGAGTCCTTTGGCAAAGCCCACAGTCCTCCGACTAGACAGGTAGTGTAAGAGTGAAAGGGAAAGACTGAAGAGGTATCTGTCTTTTCTTTGTACAAATGGACAAACATGAAGCTTTCCTTGTTGCATCATATTTCCTTGATGCTGCCCAAAAAACAGCCCATGAAACGTAGCAGGAGCAAACGAAGCCTGAAGGGGAGCACAACAAATTAGCAGTTCCTCTCTTCTCCTCTTAGCTCCCCTTCGCTCCACTCTACTCCTCTCTTCTCCTGTCGATGGTCAGCCTGCACACATCCCTCCTCGCTGTGGACAACCCTGTGGTGTTTGATGCTTCTGGTGTTTGTGTTTTTGAGTCTGGCCCTGGCTGGGTCTGGGGACAGATGCGAGGCTGGTTGGCCCACTGGCTAGCTGAAAGCCCAGCCGCCCCTTGTGTTTAGAGTGTGTGATTCCAGCGGGCCATTGCCCCATTGAGATGAAAGGGCTCCTCTCCTCTCCTCTCTCTTTCTCTCTCTCCTCCTCTCCTCTCCTCTCCTTTCTCTCTCTCTCTCTTCCGGATGTGTGGCGGTTCGGCTCCTCAGATTAAGATGATGGTCTCCACCCTGGCGTGCTCAGGTGAAAGGTCAGGGGTCGCGCGCGGGCGAGTCCGGCGGACGCTCCCGGTCCCTGCGCCCAGCGTCCCCGTCCTCGACCCCGACCCTGTCCCGTTGGCGTCGCCGGGTGTCCGCTGTAGTCATGCCAGGGCCGTGGGCGACGGGGTGCCCTGCAGCGTCATGGACTGGATGGTGCTGAGGATCTTCTTCTGGTGGCCGGCCAGCGTCACGCCTATCCTCAGCAGGTCCCTGCAGCAAGGGCAGAGCACAATGCAGAGCTTAACACATGCATAAAGGTGTATGCACAGGGTGGAGGGTGTGTGTGTGTGTGTGTGTGTGTGTGTGTGTGTGTGTGTGTGCATGATGCACTATCCATTTCATGCAAAACCCAGTTCATCTGGAATAATTTGCAAACACAATCACATAAATGCACAAACAGATGTAACTTTATGAGCACACACGGCACAGATTCAACAGAAAAGGGAAAAAAACCTTATGCCAAATGGGCCCTTTGATAGTCGAGTCCCTTAGTCTACAAGATAGAGGTAACATGCATAAATATCAATAATTATTAACCCCCTTCCCCAGCACCTGGAGCCTGTATTCATGTGCTAATCAACGGAATCAACAGGCGTATTCAAACACACAACAAACATCTCCAAACATGGAGGCAATTTTTATTTTTATTGATGTGAGTGCGTGTGTGTGTGA
>NC_084995.1:23564974-23577474 GCF_963854185.1 Sardina pilchardus | reverse complement strand
TGCCCACTCCGTTCCAGCGGACATCAGCACAGAGTCAGCTGCACGCTCTCTCCCTCCCTCTCTCTCCCTCTCTCTCCTTCCCTCTCTCTTTCTCTCCCTCCCTCTCTCTCTCTCTCTCTCTCTCTCTCTCTTTCACCCTCTCTATTCTCTCTTTCACTCTCTCCTTCTCTCTCTCTCTTTCGCCATCTCTCTCATTCTTCCTCACTATCTCTTTCTCTTCCAATCACTCATGCACACACACTTCATATGACACACTGTCTCTGTCTCTCTCAGTTTCTCACTCTTTCGCACTCGCTCTCTGTCTCTCTTTCTCTCTCTCTCTCTCTCTCTCTCTCTCTCTCTCTCTCTCTCTCTATCTCTCTCTCTCTATCTGTCTCCAGCAAGGACAGGAAAAATCGGCCATTTTATTGTGACCCTGCAGCCGAACCAGCTCACAGATCCAGAGCTATGAAATACAGAAATGCAGGAGCAAAAAAAAAAAAAAAAACGCTTCTGGTGTACCCCTCGATCTTTATGACACTCGCTTCACTGCACACAGCTGTATTTTCCTAGCTGGCTTTCCGTTAGATCACCCCGAGCCGTCCTGATCATCACCCATCGCTTATAAACATACATTCACAGACAAACAAACAGATCAACATCGCCAGCTGGACGTAAACATTTGCATTCACGCTCGTCTACGCATCCCTTCATCTGTTCAGCGTTCTGTGTCATACGATGTCAAATCATGCAGCGTGTGTGTGTGTGTGTGTGTGTGTTTTCTCTCTGAGTGGCCTTGACGTGCTAAGTAGGGTGGAATGGGGACAACTCAACTCACGTCTTGGTTGGACATGTCCCAGTAGGGCCGCTCGCCGAAGGACATCACCTCCCACATGACGATGCCATAGCTCCACACGTCGCTGGCGGACGTGAACTTCCTGTAGGCGATGGCCTCGGGCGATGTCCACCTCACCGGAATCTTACCACCCTGATGCAACAGAAAGACAGAGAAGGAGGGGGGGGGGGGGGATAACAGACAGACAGAGAGAGAAACGTTGTTACTTTTATACTTCCATAAGTCATCTGGTCACGTTCCATAAATACAATATTAAACCTAAACATGACATAAACAGCAAATAAATTCGCAAAACATGGTGAACATATAGAAGTAGGTAACATAAATCATACACTCATTTATGGAGAAGTGCAATAATTAAACATTTAGTTAATCAATAATCACTAATCAGTCATTTCTTAAGTAATATATCTGCAGCCACTACTTCCTAGCTAGCTAGACTGCACCATTCTGCTCCTTTTGGTGATGCTGGTACAATGTTGAATAACAACAATTTCATTGTGAGAGTGTGTTCCACAGTTAAATGCAATTTATTTTCCGAAGGGACATTAATTACCTGATACAATCTCTTTCAACTACTGTGTAGATAAGGAGAGAGCTGACCACTTGGTATTGAGTGTTATCCTGAGTAACATCATGATTGCGATGATTTACGAGTAAGTCATAGCCAAGGCAGAGCTCATGCATAGATCCCCCATCCCCCTGGCCCTCAGTGGGCTACCCTTTGGTCTAGGAGGAGGAAAAACAATGGCACAATTATGAAGTCCGTGGTCTGAGCTCTACTAGTGAATGTTTTAACAATGTGCTCTCCTCCTCTGGCTCGTCCCCCTGAGAGTGGGCTTTGTGTACGCGGGGTTCTAGTTCACTCGGTCATAGACCTGACCACTGTGACAATTAGGCCTGAAGCAGCCATGTTGTGGTGGACCAGGCGGCATGTCAAATCTCCCACCTCCACCCATCCATCGCAGCCCTCTCCCCCTTCCTCCCTCTCTCCCTGCCTCCCTCAATCTCTCCCTCCTCCTCCTCCCTCTCTCTCTCCCTTCTTTCTCTCCCTCACACCTTATTGACCCGGCCTGGCCGGGGGGGGTGGAGGGAGGGTTGCGGTGGGAGGCGATGGAAGAGAGGTTGGGAGGGAGGGCAAATCCGTACGCCACCTCAAATGCAATTTGCCCTCTGTGCATCGATCCACATCAAATGTTCCCAACTCTGCCCTCTCCACCACCACCCCCCCCACCCCCTCCGACCCCTCCCCTCCCCCGCCGTCTGAGAGAGGGAAGTTTGAATAGAGGGAGATGGGCTTCGGCCGGCGCTCCTCAAGCCAGCACCAAGCGTGTCTGCTAGTAATTGGTCTACCTGGGGCCCCTGGGCAGGGCATGTAATGCGCTGATTGAAATTGACAGGCGCTTGTTTAAGATTCCCTGCACACCTGTTTGTGCACTCTGAATTTTTTTTTCTCTCTCTCCCTCTCTCCCTCTCTCTCTCTCCCCCCCTCTCTGCTTGCCAGGGCCGCCGTTGGCTTGTCCGGGGCAGCGAGTGAGAAAGCTTAATAATGCCAATTAGTTTGACAGTGTGCATTGGTAGATAAGCCTGGATAAGAGAGGGAGAGAGAGAGAGAGAGAGAGAGAGAGAGAGAGAGAGAGAGAGAGAGAGAGAGAGAGAGAGAGGATGTGACACGTCGTCACGTCCCGTGGCCATGCTCCTGAGCGGGGCTTTTTTAAACGCTTCAAAGCGGAGACGGTGGACGGGGCTGGACGTGGCGAGGGGGGCTAGGCGAGGGCGAGACGAGGGCTGGACGTGGCGAGACGTGGTGAGGGGGCAAGACGAAGGAGTGTGAGGAGTGTCAACTCATTAGTGCCATGCTCCACAGCAAGCTCTGGAGTGCACGGCATCAGGCAAAGGGTAACCACACTCACACACTCACACACACACACTCACACACACACACACACACACGCACACACTGCCCCATTAATACAATGCAGTGGTTCAAAACAAACAACAGCCAGTAAAACAAATCTATATATGACTGTGTGCTCGTGTGAGGCTTTCTTATTAATGCACATGGGATTTGTGATGTTGCATGTGACTATTTGGCCATATTACTGTAAGATGGTTGTTTATGTGAGCGTTTATAAACCGAACAACATACAGAGTGTGTTCTGAAATCTCCCAAATTACACAAAAGCTTTCTACCTACACCCTGACAATTGGATACATAACAGCAAACGAAGGCAATGAAAGACACATCACACTACAAGTCTATATGAGACCAAATGAGAAACAAAGAAGCTTCAAAAATGCTCTGCAACACACTCAGGATTCCTTTGAGCCCACGGTACAAAATGAGCTGTGCTGGTTGCACAAAGCAATTTGTGGAAATAATGACAAAACTCCGGGGAAGGAAGCGCAGAGCCCAGCCCAGCCTTTTCATCAAACCATTCTGGGCCACGCTTTTGGGTTGCAGCTGTTTGCTGTCATCCGAGCTTCCTCTAACTTTACCTATTCCACTGGCTCCTTCCATCACCCCAAACACATGCTAACATACAACCTACTCACACACACACACACACACACACACACACACACACACACACAAACACACATCATTAACGCAGGCACACACACACACACTCACATACACATACACAAACAGCACCAAAACAAACACGAAGACAGACACAGACAAAGACAGACACACACACACACTCCCAAACATGTACAGACACACATGAACAACCACACACAACCACACACTTGCTCTTGCCCTTTCTGACCCCCCCCCCCCCCCCCCCCACAGCTCCCTCTGCTCCCCGACGCACACATGGTGACTCGAGCTCCATCAGTGGGGCGGCGGTGGCGGGCGGAGGGGGGGCATGTGTCACCGGGGACTCTCACGTGGCCGGGGCGAGGGCAGGGCGGGGGGCCAGGGCCCCGCTAATAACATTTCCACGGCTGTGGAGTCACGGGCGACCGTGCAGATCCCCCGTAATTAACGCTGGAGGCTGAAGCGAGGCCAGTGCCAAAACTGCACTCCAATAAAGCAAATTGCCATGATGCAGAAGCAAACAGAGCGGAGGAAGCAAATATATAATAAAGGCCCTTTTTTCATCCCCCCCCCCACCACCACCACCACCACCACCACCACCTCTGTATTATTCTTTTCTATCGTGCTTTTCCTCTCTTTCTTCTTTGGTTCTCCCACCTCTCTTTCATTAGGCGCTCCCGGGAGAGAGGTGGGATTCCCGCGGCGAGGCGAGAGAGGTAGTGCTGCAGAGGGAAATAGACGCTGCGGTGGGAATTAAAAAAAACAGGTCTAGTGTCAACACAGCCTCACAGATGGTACACACACCCACACACGCACAAACACACACACACACACACACACACACACACACACAACCCCAAAACATGGCAGTGAGGCGTGAGATGGAGGAGGAGGAAGCGAGATCAAGAGCAAGCTGCCATGTCATCACGTCATGCTTCCTCTCGGCGTTCGGCTCCGGCGATGTCGACAACAGGTATTTACATCTTTCAGCCCTCCTGTCCCCTCCCCCCCCCACGTACTCTCCCCCCTCACGCGCCTTCCCTTCCCCGTAACCGTTCTCCTCCTCTCCTTCTCTCTGACCTCTGGTGTCATCTCGACTTGAAAGCGAGAGGAAAAGAGAGGCGAGCTAAACGAGAGCGGACACCTGACGTGAGTGAGCTGACCTTCACGCCGCGCTCTCGCTCCGCCGGGGCCGAGTCTGAGCCCGATCAGCCTGCCGCGGTCTCCCGCGCATCACTCGCACGTGTGTGTCGTCGTCAGGAGCGCGCGCGCGCCCGCGCACAAAAGACACCGCGACCCTACTTATCCCGACACGGCAGAGAGGAGAGAGACGGCATTAACATCCGCCATTTACATCCCGCGGCTCCAGAGGGACGGGGAAAGACACGGAGAGAGGAGCGATAACAACCGTGAAGAGTAAACGGCATGAATGGAAGGAAAGTAATTGCGGCGTAAACAGTCGGAACGGGCGGCTATACCACGCGAGCTCTGGAAAACGCAACGATTATTAGCGTTAGCGATGTGGCGGGGATGGGGGGGTAGTACGAGACGGACGTCCTTGGATGAGTTCGGCTGAGACGCAGAGGTGCAGCGTGGGTCAGATGAGGGGGCAACGGTGAGGAAGTCGCCCCGTAAACAGAGTGACAGGAGTGGGGCAGCACAGCTGGGGATCCTGGGCGTAGCGTAGCGCTGGCTGTCAGGCTAAGAGGAGGAGACAGATGGGTCCGCCAAGGCGACGGCAGGTGAGAAAAAGGGAAGGGGGGCTCGGCGGCAGGTGAGGAATTGTTTGTGATCAAAAGCTGACAGCGGGCGAGATGTGACACATACACACACGCGTGTGTGCATGAGTGAGGGTGTGTATTTCTGCAAAATGTGTGTGTGTTTGTGTGTGTGTGTGTGTGTGAGAGTGGGTGTGTGTATCAAAATCAAAAACATATGGGGTTAAAGACAATCCTGACAGATGGACCCAATCATGAATGGTTTTACTCTCTCTTGAGAACAAAAAGTCAGAACACACACAGTAGAGTCCCACTAATGGCATGCAAAACAGCTACTCTAAGTATTCAAAGACACCAACACACACACAGATCCATAGGGCAGCAGATAATGGGCACAACACCGTTTCATCTCAGAAAGCACATCTCTCTCTCTCTCTCTCTCTCTCTCTCTCTCTCTCTTTCTCTCTGTGTGTGGTTCTCTCTGTCTTTGTCTTTCACTCTCTCGTTTCCTCTTTCAAAGTCCCAAACAGAGTAAAAGAGGGGAGAGGAACGCATAGCCTTCCTCTAGTTCAGCTGCCGCAGCAGTTTGCCATGATGGCTTTTATCTTCCTCTAAACAAAGCACACTGAAATGATGGTAAGCACATTTACTTAGGCAAGGGAGAAAGTGCTCCATCAATAGCCATTTAATGTCCCGAGGACGAAACGATTGGCAACGGAGGGTTTTTCCCCCGCTCAGTAAGGAGGAAATGGACCTGCATTTCCACAGCTCCTCCGATGCAGGAAGGGCCCTTCTTGCTTGTCTGAGAGGCAGCGGTGAGCCATGCCTCATCATGCAGGATTAAATGCATCATTTCACATGTTGGGGCCGGATGGGGGATATGTTTCCAGCAATTAAATTTGTAACAAAAGGGTTAGGATTTCCCACACACACACACACACACACACACACACACACACACACACACACACACACACACACACACACACACACACTCACACAGAGAGAGAGAGAGAGAGAGAGAGAGAGAGAGAGAAAGAAAGATGAAAGAATGTTAAAAGGTAGGCTGCCATTAAAATTTGAAAAGTGCCCATTGAACATTCATTTGCCAATTACGTAAAAATGAAATCAAACTCCAAATGAAATCACATCATCTCTGTCTGTCTGGCTACCCAACTCATCACATAACAAAAGGCATCAATCTAATTCGGTCATATCTCCCCATTCCGAAAATGACCACTTGAGACTAAAGTCCAATTTGTGGCGCAATAACGTTAGCCAGGAAATCTATTTACAAGCCCAATCTACGCACACAATATCCTCGCTCCTCCCCAAGCCTGGGGTGAGGTGGAGGGGTGCAGGGGGGTGGGGGGTGGGGGCAAACCAAGCGAGGCTCTGGGCCCTCACAGATGCTAAGCCCCAGGTGCCAGAGGGGCCCAACGCAAATTAAACCTCAACATCTCCACACGCTAATCCTCTAGCCGTGCGCTTCTGATTCCATTTGCCTTGATCCCCATTTTAAAAAAAAAAAAAACATATTAGATTATAACCTTGGATTTTTATAACCTAGTTAATGGCTTTTGATAAAGCTTTCCTTCTCCCTCCTCCAATCCTCTCCTCTTCTCTTTCTGTCTCTCTCAGTGTAAATATATCGACTCCGGTAAACAGCCACGTGTGGCGTGGGTGGTGCGGGTTTGGGGGGTGGGGGTTGGGTGGAGCGCAGGAGCGCATGCCTCTCGTACTGCTGACACCTGCCGACTGGCCCGGGCCGGGCCCCCACCTGTGTGCGCGGCGCGCTCCACATTGATCCCGTGTGAGTTATGCAGGGCCAACATGGCCGCAGACAGCCGCGGACAGGCAGGGTCGATGCTGCGCTCCACCGGCGTTTGTCAGCTGGCATTTATCAAAAGCAGGTGAGCTTCTGACAGCCTTTGTTAGGTGTTCGGATGACAGCATGTGAAGGCTCACATTTGTCATGTCCTTCCTTTACATATTAATGGGGGGGGGGGGGTGAGTGTGTGTGTGTGTGTGTGTGTGTGTGTGTGTGTGTGTGTGTGTGTGTGGTGGGGTGGGGGGTGATGTGCAGGGGTGGAGTGGATATGATCACCTTCACCATTTTTGCCCCCTAAACTGTCAGGGCGGTTGGTGCTGTTCGGGGGAGCTTTGACGCCAGGCTCGGCGGCAGCAAATCGATTCCCAGCGAGCACGCCTGGGTAATGGGGGCAACACATGGCTGGTAATCACCGTGAAATCCCAAATTAAAATCCCGACAAAACAAGCGCCACTCCGCCAAGCGACAGCGGAATGTCTGTCAAGAGTTCTCCGGGAAAAAAAAAGAATGCAAGAGAGAAAGAACGAAAGAAAGAAAGAAAGAAAGAAAAGGAGAAAAACGCTTCAGGTGAAGAGGGGGCTCCCACCCCTCCGCTCTCGCTGGAGTGCAAATAGTTTCGCTTTTCCATTTGAAATCACACTGAACCATCCACATCCGTAATGGAAGGTGCCAGACTGCCAGCCGGCAGCATTTTTCACTGTGGCGCAGGAGAGGAGGCAGGGGCATTGGATGGGGGAGCGAGAGAGAGAGAGAGAGAGAGAGAGAGAGAGAGAGAGAGAGAGAGAGAGAGAGAGAGAGAGAGAGGGGGGGGGTTGTTTTTCAATTTTAACACCATAACCTCCACCCTTCGACAACCACAACCATCACCAACACCAACACCAACGCCACCATCACCACCATCATCACTCCCATGTCCAACCTATCAGTCCCAGTAAAGCCAGCACATTGATCCACAGTGGCCATAGGACGGAGGAAGGCTGTCCACAGTGTCCAGGACAGATGAGGTCAGTCCAAGGGCGTCGCTGCTTGGTTCCCTCATGGAGAGTGGCCTGTGCTGCGATTTCTTTCTTTCTTATGTTTTTTTTTCTTTTATTTCCGGGGAAATGAATCCCATTCCATTGTTCCTAACACACCTGGTTGAATTGAATGAATCGAAACTTTCTGCGGAGTGCGCATTCCAGCCATTTCTGTAAAATAAAAATGAAAACAACAGAAGGCTGTGGCCATATGCTGAGGAGGAGAGAGAGCGTCAGAAAGGATGCAAATGGAGAGAGAGCGGAGCGGCCGGATACACAGACAGCTGCGGGTGGCAGTGAAGCGAAGCTAACCGACCATCCCTGGAGGGTCATGGAGGGCTGACAGATGAGCTCTCCCCTCGACCTCACCTCTAAACTGGGCCCGGGCGAGAGCCCAGAGAGGCCGCCCCGGATGCCACTCCGGCGTGACCCCCGCGCTCTGGGCTGCCTGTATACTTACGGGGTAGTCAAACACACACACACACACACACACACACACACACACACACACACACACACACACACACACACACATACACACACAAACGCACACACAAACGCACACACACACACACACACACACACACACACACACACACACACACACACACACACACACACACAGACACAAACACACAAACGCACGCACACATACACACACACACACACACACACACACACACACACAGACAGACACACCGCTCCAGACTCTCCCAAACAGGAGCTTCCACATTGAGGGGTGGGTGTAGGGCGGGAGGACATTATGGATGGATGAATCATCGTATTGAAAGGTGGTGTGGGGGATCACATGGCAAATCCATGAATAGATGGATGGAATAATCTATACTTCCCCAGTGAAGGGTTGACTTCTAGAGTGGAGGACACACACAAACACACACAAATCCCCCACACACGCGCGCACACACACACACACACACACACACACACACACACACACACACACACACACACACACACACACACACACACACACAGACACACACACAGACATATGAAGCCCACTTTCTCATCTGCAGTAAACTGGTCTGAGGGCAGTGCCCTGAGCTCTAAGTGAACCGCGGGGTTAATGAAATGCAATTAACTACCCATCCAACAGCTTTGTGCAGAGATGCAGCAGCAAACCCTTAATTGGTGGGCAGGAACAGTAGAGGGAGGCAAAAAATAGAGCCAAGTAAAGAAGAAGTGCAATAGTGAAAAAGGGTGCTAATTTATGGGAGGAGGTCAACGTGCGAGTAAATCAGGGCCTGTCAGCGGAATGTAATTTCCGTGTGATTCCCGCGGCCTTGGCCGGCGCTCCGTGGCCTTGTGCGGAGATTGCCTGCACTTGGCTCATAACGGCCGAGGTCACGGAGCCAAGGGGGCGGCGGTGGTGGTGGTGGTGGCGGCCGTCGCCGCTGCTGCGTGGATTAATTAACGGTGAACCTGGACCCGCGCGAGTGCATACAACGCCACGTGCCTGGGCAAGGCAGCACCCACATAACCCAGCCAATCACACACACACACACAAACTATACATACATACATACACACACACACACACACACACACACAGTCATCATAAAGTTATAAACAGAAATGATGGCAACAATATTACTGACTTATTCCCTGTTATAATAATTTGGACTCTGCTTTATTTACTTTTACCACCATGTATGGAGCATTACACGCATAGTTTCGCAGAGGAGTGAAATCCACCACCAGTACACTAATGTGCAATGTTCAAGTTTTTCTTTTAAAAATCCCGTGAATGGCAGGAGATTACACATACTGTATGTATTTAATGTATTCAAATCACCTGCAGCTTCACAGACTGTACATATCACCATCCTCCCTAATGTGTCCCCTACAGTACAGTATATAGGAAATGGCACACTGCAGCATCATCAATGCCAATTATAGCGACTCCTGCTGTAACCCTGGGGCCAATGTGACCCCGGGGGCATTTAACAGCAACAGGATGGATGGGTGGATGGATGGATGACAGAATCACTTCTAGCCATTTTAACACCCTGTTCACACTTGTATTTCAGTTTCCTGTCAATCAGCAGTCTCCACAGGAGGCTTGTGGCGTGTCTGCTCAGCCTCTTGTCTGCACTCACTCGGAGCTCAAAATGTCTTCCGACGTCACGCTGAAGAAAGACTACAGTCTCCACGCCCTCTGTGGCAGCCATCTTTCTGCTTATTCACCACTGGCGCAGTAAATGAACAGACGTGATGCAAACAGCAGGCTTCCAGCACAAAGGGACGCATTCATTTGGCAGAGACAGCGGATTGTTTTAATAAAAGACTGGACTGAGGCTGCTGCTTTCAAGTGCTGTCCTGCTGTCCTTTGACAACAAACCAAAAGGCCAAACCTCTCTCTCTAACTCACTCTCTCTCTTTCCCTCTCTCTCTCTCCATTTATCTTTCTCTCTGTCTCTCTCTGTGTGTCTGTGTGTCTCTCATACACACACAACCACACACGCGCGCACACACACACACACACACACACACACACACACACACACACACAAACACACACAAACACAATGCTGGCACCTGAAGGCGCTAAGAGATTGCAATGCTAAATCATCCATAAACATGAAAAACAAATCTTTATGAGCTGAGCTGTAGACAGACTCGAGTGCTGTGGAAAAGTTGTTTTTGCTTTTTTTAAGAATAAATAAATAAGCCGCATTGGTTAATTACAACAGACCTGATGCTCGCAGCAACTCATAAGGAGCATCCCTTCCGGGGCCCACAGTAGTAATAATGAGAGGGGAAGTCTGGGTACAGGCTGTGTGGATGTCCAGGCCTGACTGGAGTCCAGTGGGCCTCAGTGGCCAGTGGCCAGAGGCATCAGCAGTCTCTCAGCGCACTCCTCCTGCATTCAAATCAGTGTGTCCAGCCCCAGCGCTAACATGCTACAGACTAGCACGGCAACACCCCCAACCAACCATGCTGACGGGTCATTTATTTGCCTGCTTATTTGACCAATGGATGAAAAGGGCAGCAAGACCACATTACATTACACAAACACACAGACACACACAGACACACAGACACACACACTCACACACACACACACACACACACAGACAGACAAAGACTTTTCCAGGATATAACTGCAGCGATAGGAGATAGCAGCTTGTGTTAGACCATGGGTGCACGTATTTGTGCAAAGCCGGGTGCAGGAGTGGACCTGTTGGAGTGGAGCTGGTGTAGGTGGGGTCAGAGGAGTGGACGAGAGCTTACCAGGGAGCTGGTGTAGGTGGGGTCAGAGGTGTCGTCCTGCAGGTAGCGTGACAGGCCAAAGTCGGACACCTTGCACACCAGGTTGCTGTTGACCAGGATGTTGCGGGCGGCCAGGTCGCGGTGGACGTAGTTCATCTCCGACAGGTACTTCATGCCGGCGGCGATGCCGCGCAACATGCCCACCAGCTGGATGACGGTGAATTGCCCGTCGTTTTGCTGCGGAGGTTGGAATGGGGGTCAGAGGAGAGGAAGGAGTGTGTGATTAAGGAGGGGGGGAGAGATAAGAAAAAACAAAGGCAATGTCACACATCTGTCAAAGATAGCTCACCCCCTCCCTCTTCCACACACACACACACACACACACACAAACATACACACATTCTTTTTATGAGGTTATAAAGGTGGGCAAGGTCACTAGTGAAGGCCAAAGCCCAATGGTGTGTGTGTGTGTGTGTGTGTGTGTGTGTGTGTGTGCTCTGGACAGTTTTCATCTTTTATGTGCTCAGCGGGAGTGATGTATGATCAGCGCACAGTTAAGCGACTAAAAGAGCAGACGAGGCGGCCGGTGCGTCCCGACGTGAGAGGCCATCCGCCGGTGTGCTCGCTACTGCGTGCGTGGTTCTGTTTGAACACCCTCCATCAGACGCCATCGATGCACAGAACATTGACTGTTCTATTGATGTTAAAATCTTTTCTCTTTTTTTGTGTGTGTGTGCACGCTCAGAGAAACATTTCAATTTCCCAGAGGCCTTGCTCTTGAAAAGACTATTCTGCAAAAAAAAAAAAAAAAAAAAAACGTTCTCGATGTGCTGAAAGACATGGAAATGTGGGTCTTTGAGGTTAGAAGGCAGATAAACCTTGTCCCCCCCCCCCATCCTCCACCCCATCACCATCCCCGACCCTCCACCCCCACCCTACCTTCGCCCATGTCTGAAGTGCATTCTTTGAACCTCGTGCTCACTAGCAAACATGGGGGTAGGAAGATCGATGGGAACACAAGTCGGATGTGGCGGCAAGCAAAGCCAACTTCAAAGGGGCTCTTTAAACCAACGCTAGATCAAAGCTGAGAGAAAACCAATCCATGAGATTGGAGGGGAAAATGGGCTGAACATTGATTAAGCAGTATATTCTCTCACTCTGCGTGGCAAGGTTGACAAAAAAAGAAAAAAAAAATGAAGAAGAAAAAAAAAAACAGAAGCCAAATGGAGTCTATTAAGACCTCCAGGCGTGAATGGTAAAACGGAGGGGGGGGGGGGGGGGGGATTCTGATGTTTGTGAGTGTGAGGGAGAAATGCCCAAA
>NC_084995.1:23557474-23559974 GCF_963854185.1 Sardina pilchardus | reverse complement strand
AGAAACACAGGAAACAGGAGCAGGGAAAAAAAAAAAAAAAAAAAAAGTAGACAAAAGGGGGAAAAGAAAAGAAAGCAAAACTCCATATACACCATTCCCTGTTCGTGTACTGTCTGTTGCCTCCCAGTTGGAGAGCCTGAGGCGCAGTACTCGACACAAGCGGATATTACATGTGAGTGCGGGGGTCTTAAAAGTGACATTGAAGGACACCCTCCGATATGGAGCGCAATGATGAGCCCAGAGATCTGAGAGTACGGCACATGGGTGAAGAGAAATGATTAAACCACAAAACGAGGTCACCCTTTGGTGTGTGTTCTTTCTTACTCTGAGGTCTACACCACTGGGTGCAATGTATTGAACTACCATGTAGTTTTCAGGCTAAAAATAATACCCGCAAAATAATACCTGCACATAATGTATTTTCACAGAACACAGATACAGCAGCTAAACATGATTGCACTTCGGATTACTTATGAATCACTGTGCCATGATGCACTTTTATTTTATTTCTTTCAATTTGATGATTATAATTAAGTCATAGGCACAGTGACAGTGAGACATATGTGAACGACTGCCTGCTTTATGTTGCAGAGGCAGACATTATCATAGGAGCTTCAGTTGTTTTAAAATAACACACTCATAGAATGATATTACAGATACACACATGCAAGGCTGGATTTGATCGCAGTCTCTGAGCTACGGAGAAACAAAGCGGTCTATGAATAGCGCGCGCTCACTCACGTCCCTGAATGTGATCAAACCGGCAGCCTTTTATTACGGAAACTCATTTCTCTTTCATCCATAATTAAAAAACGCAAACTGTTTGTCTCTGTTTTCATCTAGTCCAACACCCACTAACTGCTCATCTCATCATTCTATGGCTGAGATTAAAATATAGATACGAGTCTCTGTCTGTGTGTGTGTGTGTGTGTGTGTGTGTGTGTGTGTGTGTGTGTGTGTGTGTGTGTGTGTGTGTGTGTGTGTGTGTGTGTGTGTGTGTGTGTGTGTGTGTGTGTGTGAATATCTTATGCATGCTTGATCTCGGTGTGCACTGCACACCAATCCAGACGCTGCCCTATTTCTGCCCCTTTATACAATTCCACCCTGTGAGAGCACGAGGAGAGGTTGAGGGAGAAAATGGAGAAAAACAGAAAGAAAGAGGGGAAGAGAGAGACAGAGAGAGAGAGAGAGGGGGAAAGTGAAAGAGTGAGAGAGCAGGAGATGTATCGTTGTAATGAACTGGGGCAGATATGACCTCAAACACGTGAAGTAAACAGCTCTGTCTATTTTTCCTACCCTGACCCTCTCACCACAGCCATTTGAAATAAACTGTGTTTAGATGTGTGACCAGGATCCTATAATCATCAGGCACACACAGATTTATCATACACTTCCACATGTCTGGTGCGGGTATGGCTCGTGCAAAAATAAAGAGCGGTACAAAAGCCAGCCAAAGACCGCAAAGCAACATGGCTGCTTGAAAGTCGGAGCAGTTATCTGGTGTCTTCTCTTCTCCTCCCAGTTAATGAAATTTCTCTATTCCCAGGGCTTTCATTAGAAAAAAACACACTCTTTATATCTCCGCTTTCTTACACAGAGATAGGAACGATTAGCACCACTGGGTGCACAGACGACTAAACTGATATTTAAAAGTCGAGCGAGAGTGAGAGAGAGAGAGGGAGGGGGAGAAAGAGGGAGAGAGAGAGAGAGTGAAAGAGAAAGTGGAGAAGAGAAAAATAATACATTTGAGTGGAGCGAGATGGAATCAGCAGAAATCTCTAGAGAATGACAAACAGAACAATTCGGGGCAGCTGGAAACCGCAGCCTTTCCTCAGCATTCGAGTGCAGGCTAATATATCAATACATACACACAATGGTGGATGTCAATAGACACACACAGAGATCGGTAGGGGCACAGAGCATTACAGGATGTCGATGCAGGCTCACATGGATGGGCGAGGCACTTGCAGCCCGAAAGGGTGGTGGGGGGGTCTTCCAGAGAGTCACGGGGCATAAGGCAGGTGCTGGGGGGACTAAAGTTGCCCCTGATGCCCCTCCGCCCCTTGTCATGCCCCTGGGGGAGCATCTGAAGTGTCACATCCAGCCTAGCAGGAGTCAGGGGAGTAGGCTTGACTACACTTTGTTAGTTGCTGAGACTGGTGACAAAGCCTCTATTATTCATTCAGTGAATGTGTATTCATTCGCTCGTTCAAATTCTTGACAGCAATGGACAAGCCTGATCTGAGATCATTCAGAGTTAAAAGCTCCACTAAAACCTTAGCTCTGCTATCTGAGGCAATGTCAAGGAGACTATGCAACGATGGTCAAAGAGCCTGTTTCTGTGTTTACGGCCTTACCAGTATTTTCATACTGAAGAGGGCTAGAGACAACGATACTGTAAAACTCCTGGCTGTAAAGCACAGAGCTCTCTCTCTCTCCATCTCACCTCCAGGTGGGCTTATTGTATAACATCAGTAGGACTGTAACTGAGTCAAATCCT
>NC_084995.1:23542474-23552474 GCF_963854185.1 Sardina pilchardus | reverse complement strand
CAGGATACTATGCATCCTGATAAAGTTCCCTTGACCTTTGGAACTAAAATAGCCCCACATCATCACACACCCTTCACCATAACTAGAGATTGGCATGGTGTTTTGTTCAGTTGGCCTATTAGCTGGTTTGATTTGCATTGAGCTCAATGAGCATCAAACAGGCTAATAGCAGGGGCGTTTCTAGACTGTAAGGACAACCTGGGCTTAGCCCCTAGTGTCAATGTGCGCGCGCAGCGCGCGCCGCAATTTTTTTGAAGGGGGACATTAAGGGGTGCGCGAAATGAAGAAGGCAATGGAGGATTTACAGTAGCCTATTACAGTAAAATATAATGTTATACTCCTACATTGTATCTTTTACAAGGAACACAAGATAGCCTATAGGAAGAGCACTATTGAGAGAAAAATTAGGCTTATCTGACTATAGCTGTTACAACTACCCATAAGCTTACACTATCCAGAGACACACTACAGTGTACTACCAGTGGATGACAAGGAGTCTGAGTAGATATAACATAGCCTATTGTAGGTCTAAATCAAAACATACAATTTTCCTTTTCGAAGTTGAACTTTTAAGCCTATAGCCTACACTCATCTGCTCCTCTCAGAATGTGTGTAGACAAACACATAGTCCTACCAACGATTCATATCAAGCATCTGCCATGGCTATATGACAAACAGGGGTCGGAATACAACTTCTGATATGAAAAATAAATTATTTTGAAGTGGGGGAAATGGGGATGTATGAAAAAATGCAGAAATTTGATGTGATTTCAAAAAAGGATTTCTCGTGATGACCGCTAATTATACAGATACATTCTACACGCCATTGGAATCAGTAGGATCTCCTGTTTATTTTGATATGCAGTTTGCCATAGGGCAGTAACGAAATCATGAGATATTTCACAGAGAAGAATGGGTATGACGCAGAACTGCATGTGACATTCATTTTTGTATGTACAGTAACTGTAATTTTCAACGCTAAGTATCTCGCGAACCGTTCATCATAGAAACTAGTGGCTAGTGCCACTGTAAAGGCCAGGTTACGTAGTTTCATATGATATGCCTGTTATTTCTATGCGAAAATATCTCGCAGCAATATGACTGAAAAGAATGGGTGCGGCCGCGGCCGCATCTCTCGGAGAAGGCAGAGAGGCCGGCGGCCCGATGGTAATAATTTTCTCGCGGCCCGGTAGCCTACCCATAGATTGAGAAACAAACACTGGGCTAGCCCATGTAGAAACGTGAAGTTGTATTGTGATGCCAATCGATAGCTTGCTTAGCCTACTACTGGTGGTGCTCAACATTTAGCACCAGGCAAATGTTGGTTGATTTTGAAACTGGCTGATAGATTCAAGCATTACAAAAATGTACCCCGGGCTCGGCTCAAATTACCCCGGGCTGAAGCCCCGGTAAAATCGGCTGGTGACGCCACTGGCTAATAGGCTAACTGAACAAAACTGAACAAAACACCATGCCAATCTCTAGGTATGGTGAAGGGTGTGTGATGATGTGGGGCAATTTTAGTTCTAAAGACCAATGGAACTTTATCAGGATGCATAGTATCCTGGATCCATGAAATAAGTGGCCTTTAAAAATAAAAATCTGCCTGCCTCTATGGGAGTTGAGAACATAGGGTTAACATAGGGGTGCCAATACGTATGACCCCAGTCTTTTAAGGAAGAACATTTATTTATTCATGATACATTATTCATTGCATGGGGTGCCAACACTTTCAGCCATGACTGTATATGCCACTCATTTCAATTAAGTAATCATGGCAAGAAGTATATTCACAATAAGAAATGGCTGACCACACATTACATTTCCCAGAATGTCACTGTCCATAGTATTCTTAACACATTATCACATATTAATCTTGACTGAAATTGAATCTTAAATGCAATAGTTAAACTATATTTACGGCTATACTATAGCTGTTATGTTATTGTGTTATTTACATTGACACCACACACCATCAAGCAGATGACTATCCATAACAGACTTGGCCTGTGGGCTGATTTTAAAATCTTAGATCACTTGTAATGCTTCTGACAGACGTAATGATAATCTGAAGATACAGTATATCATGATGGCCAGTACTGCCATGGTGATAAATATTATGTTTCACTACCATCATTCTGCAGTAATCCTATTCATTTAATAGAAATTTAAACCTATTAAAAAATCCTGAAATCTTTACTCCTGAAGCTCATATCCTGTCCATAAGAGGGGTAATATAGTTACTCAATGTAAACATGCATAATGTGTCTGTATCTCCCCAAGAGACAATACAGACAGACAATAGGAGGCTCAATCACACCATTGGGATACTCAACTTTATGATACTTTCAAGTGACTTCAAAGTCAAATTGGGAAACGCAATCAACTTTGCATTAGGCCAAGAAAAAGTGAACTTCAAAATGTTCTTTATATTTTGAAAATGGGCTTCTCCTTAATGGTATATCTGACCATATTCTGAAAATCATCATCAACACAATATTTTTGCCCATCACCTGGTAAACAGTAAGAAGCCAAAATTAACAGCTAAGAGAACAAATACTTATTAGAAAATCAAAGAAGCATTTACCCATAATCCATAGAAAATGATAGCTCACACATTGAGTACATTGCATTTTTTCGTGTCTAGGCCTACATAATTCTTACTTGTCATGACAATTCACTCAAGTAGTTATAAAATTAGTGTAGTTTACTTGACTCCTTTAAGTTATCCCAACACAAAATGCAATACATACTGTACAATATACTAATAACTCCAGTTGAATGACTTATTTACACTCAAATTAAATGAGTTGCCAAACTCAAATGTCAAGGCATCCGGTTTGCTCAAATAATTTCAGATAAGTTAGCTTCCCAGGCTTTACAGTATACTCAAATAATTTGAGTTCAGTTAACTTCCCGGGTTTTACAGGGGGAAAACATACCTTTGCCATACGACTATAACAAAGTTGTTATTGCTAACTAGTTACTAACCCCTAACCCTAAAGAAGTGAGAGAGCAGTTATGTTTGGATTGAATGAATAACTATAGTAATATGTCCATTAAATATCATTTGTGTCACAGCCTGGTATATTAATGAAGTTAAATAGCACTATACACCACCATCTACAGTTCTACATTTTCACTGTAACATTTAAATATTATAACTTGTGCAGCATTGCATGTCTCTCCCTACAAGCTTTTAACTTCGTCTTCACAACCACCCTGATATCTTACCTATTTGTGTCTTCTAACAAAAAAAATAGGGTGACACTGACAGCTTGAACCAAAACATGTCTGCAAAAGTCTTAACGGAAGCCCTTTTCCGAATTGGCCCCCTGACACAACAGTGGCCCTTGTGGTGTGATACTCTTGTGGTATTTATTGGTCATTATTTTTTAATGATCATGCTTGCACACAAGTTGGATTATATTGCACATTTGCCCAAAATTACAGTAGGTAACATGGAAGACAAAGGAAGCACTTTGGGGGAAAAATCCGCTTTTTCCATTTTTAAGAATATAGTGTTAAAATTGACAAAATAACATTTTCTAAGCTGACAACCTGTCTAGAACTCATGTTGAGGGGTTAAATATCAATACTGGATAGGTTGTATGCTTGTACCAAAAAGTGTCCGACAAAGTTTTAATATCAGTTTTGGCCCCCTGACTATTAAGCCAGGTAAATATAAATATGCATATTGGAGGTAAAAATGATCTCTGTCCACAATTTTCTCATAGTTTGATCATTTTTCAAATGAATGTGTGTGTGTGTGTGTGTGTGTGTGTGTGTGTGTGTGTGTGTGTGTGTGTGTGTGTGTGTTACCTGCTGCAGACGATGGAGATGGCCACCAGGGACACGATGAAGACCACGCCAGCCGCCGCCGAGCCTGCGATCAGAGGCAGCTGCTCCCGCAGCTCCGACTTGTAGTCCTCTGAGTGATCAGAGAGAGAGACACACACACACAATCAATCAATATGAGGAGGATCAATCAATTTATACACCTTTTCCCAGTTCCTAAAGCAAATAACTGTGGCAATAGAGGTTTAAAGCGCGTAACCAGGATACTAGTATTCATCATGTATCAGGGATAATACACACCAGGCTTTCTTGTGATCATGCAAACACAGTATCCTGAATATGACGGCAATCGGAATACTGAACGCAGTCAGTCAGAGAGAGAGAGAGAGAGAGAGAGAGAGAGAGAGAGAGAGAGAGAGAGACACAGAGAGGGGGGGGGTAACAGAGGGTGAGTATAGGCGAGAGGAGAAATGTGTTACAAGAAAATCAAAAGGTGTGAGAAGTTGTGGTGGGGGTATGGGCGTGAGGCAAAGGGGAGTTAATGAGAGGACAAACTCCTAATGAGAGGAGGAGGGGAGTCAGAGCAGGGGAGATGGGAGGTGTAAACAAACAGGAAGATAGTGAGATAGACACTATAGTACATCATTAAGAAAGCTTACATATCTCAAGAATCATAGCATGGACAGAAATAATTATAATACTTGTGATTACACTTTGTCTCAGTCGCTTTGGTGCTTTTCTCAGATCAGAATTAAAATTCTCATAACTATTAGTTAAACTTCCATAACATGTAGTCATTTGTGCACATCACAGTAGCAATTTCTCCTCCCTTCTCTCTCTGAACAAATTGCAAATTCTATATTTATGGATGCTGAATAGTCGTTCAATAGTGTCTTGAGCAATTGAGCATCAGGTAGTGTCACCGAGTTCTGACATTTTTTGTTTCGCATTGGAAAACACTGAGAGAGATTTGACTATCTTGTTTATAAAGATGGTGTCAAGACTTCTCATTTTGATGGCACTGGCAGTTTCATTGACATGAATACTTGCTTTTGAGGAATGGACTATCTCCATTTTGAGCAAGTGACATGCTTTTGCAGGTTATCCACTAGGTTTTGCAGTTTGCACTAATTCTTTTGAGAAACACACTAACTGCTGTTCAAATGTTAATAGTGATGTGAGAAAAGCACCAAAGCGACTGAGAAAAACTGTTCTTGTAATTGCACATGGCGCACTTGGGATGCCATATTATGTGGTCGACTAGAGATCAACGTTGAAAGATAGATAGATAGAGAGATAGATAGATAGACAGATAGATTGATGTCTGGCCCAGCTGTGTGGGGAGGATCGACAGCTCTGAATCTGCGGCGGCAGGGGAGTGCACCACACCGCTTTCCTTTAGTATCACTCAACACTTCACCTTCTTCTTCTTCTTTTTCAGCAAGTGTTTCGTCTAAGCCTCCCTTTCCAACACATCCGTCTTTCATCACCACTCTCTCTCTCTCTCTCTTTCTTCCTTTCTCTCTCTCTCTCTCTCTCTCTCTCTCTCTCTCTCTCTACTGTGGTGAGTGATGAGCCATGAATCCAAAGGTTAATGTCCCACGAATGGCACGGTGCTTGCCGGCGCCACACTGGGCATTTTTCACAGTGCCTGCCTGGCGTCTCCGCAACGTTCAGCGTTGTGCCCGCACCTTTGTGCTCTCCGCCGTCTACACAGCTGCCTTTGGTGTGAGAGGAGGAGGAGGAAGGGGGGCGAACACACCACCTGGCTGTGTGGAATCATCTCCTCAAGACAAACACACACAGACATGCATACATGCACACACACGCACGCGTACACACACACACACACACACACTGCTTAAAAAGCAGTGATTCTTTTCCGTCGCCACAGATAATCCTCTGTCACAGTCTGCACAACTTGAAAGAGCGCCTCGGAATTTCCAACTCCAGTATTCAAACATGCCTGTTTACGTGATGGGGTCCCCATCGAGTAGAAGGGTAAAAAAAAACTTCTTTGTCGGAAATCAGCACAGGATCACAAATTTCGTGAGGACTTTAAAAGCCAACGGGGCATAGGTTGCTAAACATGCCGTGAACTAGGCTGCGCACTTTTTTTTTCCCCCATCCGTATCTTTGTTGCGGCGCCTCGATATTTCAGAGGCTTACTGGAGCCTTTTCCTTTCCGTCAAAGTGACAGAGAATGCTTGGGGCAACCGTGCTTGTAAACAGGAGCTGAGATGAGAAACAGTCTGGAGAGAAAGCAGACGAACTGAAATGATTTCCTCTCCTTCCTTCCTTCCTTCCTTTTCAACTTTTCCTGTTTTGATGCTGAGCTGACATTCTAGAAGCTTCTGATTTGTCTGTGCACACAGCCTCACCCCCCAGCTCTACAGTGAGAGCTATAGAGCCTACCTGGCCTTGAAAGAGAACTAGTCTGCCGTCGCCGAGCGCTCCGGCGCTCCGGTGGACTTCGGTTTAAATCAGTTTGGAACAGAATGGTTTTTGATGACTTCCCAATTTTTGGTGCGTTTCATTGTCTTGCGTCTGAAAGGGATGTCTGGAGGGGGCCCTCACAGGCGATACTGACACTACCACTACCCGCTTTAATTAGCGCTGCCGCCGCGTCTGAGAGGTACAGGACATCACATCCCCCGTAAGAGAGAGAGACAAGTGTCCTATTTCTAACTGGTGTGCTACAGCACTGCAGGCAATTAGAATTGTTTTATTCTTTTTTTCTCTCTCTCTCTCTCTCTCTTTGCCTTCTTCAACTTGTTCTGTGCACTCAGACAGCTCCAGGTAAGGCGCGGACGTGTGCAGGGAGATGGTTATCTTTCGGCAGACAGAGACGGAGACAGAGAGCGGGAGGAACAGTGGGAGATTGTAGATATTTCACAAAGAGTCACCGAGAGTGCAGCGTCGTTTCACCACACACTGGAAGACTAGCGCATCAAGCCTCAAAGCAAAATTGTCTTTGGCTTTCTGCTTTTTTCCCTCCTATTTTGCACATTGACTTTGTTTTGATGCACATTAACCTTATTTCTTGCTTTCCGTGACTCATCTTAAGCAAATCAAAAAACATCCGTACACAAAGCATCAACCAAAAACAACTACAAAGACAACAAGAAGCACACAATAGACAGATGAAGTGTATAGACTGTGCTGTGACTCCAGCGACTGCATGTTTAGTATGAGGAACAGGGTGCTGGACTTGCAAAGCTTCAGTACACACCTCATTTAATACAATCATTTCCTCATCATCACACCTGCCTGTCACAGGAGGATAGAAGAAAGAGACGGATGAGGAGAGATGTGACAAGACAGAGACAGAGACAGAGGGAAGAGAGAGAGAGAGAGAGAGAGAGAGAGAGAGAGAGAGAGAGAAAGTGAATGAAGAAAATGTGGAATGAGCGAGGGTGGGATGGTCCATGTTTTTTTTCCGTGGCACAAGAATAAAGAAAAGAGATGTTACATTGCCAGAGAGCATCTGGGGACATGAGCCCCTCACCCACATCCACAAACACACACTCACTGACAACCGTGGTCTCCACACACACACACACACACACACACACACAGAAATTGACAGTCTCCCTCACTTCCTCACACACCAAAATAAAAACCTCAGCCAGTCTACACACACACACACAAAAATATCCCTTACTTACACAAACACACGCGCGCACAAACACACACACACACACACAAACACACACACACACACACACACACACACACACACACACACACACACACAAACTCTCCATTACTTACACACACACACACACACGCACACACACACAGAGAGAGAGGGACGGCCGGTAATTGTCCTAACGAACAGCGTGCCGTGGCGTGGTGCCAGAGGATGTACCGTCAGCTGCTGCCCGGTGAGTCACGGCGCTAATTACCCACATGGGGGCTGTAAGGAGGAAGGGCAGCGCGGCAGAGCGTGGCGGAGCGCGGCGCATCTATCACAACACAACCGCCTCCCAACAACGCCACCGCCACCATCACTATCATTACCATCATCATCATCATCATCATCATCGTCGTCCTTATCCTTAATCTCGTCGTCTTCATCGTCATCGCCGCCATCCTCATCATCTGCAGTCCTGGTGTTTATCTCGAGCGGCGCTCTCGTCGGGCGACTCTCAGAGACGAGGAGGACGCAGCGGGCCTCCGGTCTCCAGGGGAGTCTCAGCGTGGGCCTTCTGTAGCAGCGCGGCTCCGCTTTCCTTCCAGCCGGCGCTCACGGGCGGTAGAGGGCCGCTCACACCACGGAGGATAACGATAGCGATAACGATAACGATAACGTTGAAAAAAAAAAAGTCGCTCTGGCTTATATGAATGACGATGTCCACACAAAAACGATATGGGCAACCCAGTTCCCCTCTCGCTGGTGCTCATCCATTCCAGGTGACGCACTCCAGGTAAGGCTCAACGGTGATGCTGAGGTTGACCCACACTTTGACTGCTTTACTTCTACAGCCAAACAAATGACTGACCTGACCAGCAGCAGCAGCAGCAGCAACCCAGTTTCCCACTCCCCATAACTCTGACTGTGGCCCTTCCTTCATAGCCAGATAAATGATCAGTCTGACCAGCAGCAGCAGCAGCAGCAGCAGCAGCAGCAGCAGACGAAACAGTTGCAGGCCGCTCTGTGCATATGGATGGCCCAGATTACACCGTCCGGCGTGGGCTAAATTTAAAACGCGGTGGCGGCGGCTGCCAGTGTCCAGACCTGCTTTATGCTTTATTTTTTTTTCCTATTTCATCTGACTGGAGGGAGGGTGGAGTGTCTGCATCCTCTCCACCATCACCACCACCACCAGCACCACCAGCACCACCAGCAGCAGCAGCAGCACCACCCTCTTCCCCCTGGATGGTGCTGGCTGCCCAGTGGATGTTTAGGCTCAGGCCTGCGGTGCCTCGCCCCCCCCTGGCACAGGTAGCCAGCGCTGAGAGAGGAGATGTGCCAGCTTCCCCAGTCGGTATCATTAATCACACCCACCAGAGGGAAAGCATGGAGAGAGAGAGGGAGAGAGAGAGAGGTGCTGAGAGAGAGAGAGAGAGAGAGAGAAAAGAAAGCACCCCAGGATGCAGCACCAGAGAAACAGAAAGAGAGAGAGAGAAAGAAAGAAAGAAAGAAAGAAAGAAAGAAAAAGTGAGAGCACCTGGGGATTCACACTCACTCTTCTCAGGAAGTTAGTTTCACCTGTTCCCAAAAATCTGCAAACTGGAGATACACAAGCAGTTGCAGTAAACAAAGACCCAGAGCATACAAATCTACTCAGCCATTTTGTTTCCTCTCCCTCTCTATTCTATTCCTGTATTCTCACTCTATTCTGCTCTATTCTACTCTATTCTATTGTATTCTAATCTGTTCTAGTCTTTTCTAGTCTATCTTACTCTATTTTCTCCCTCTCTCTTCTCTCTCCCTCTCTCTTCTCTCACTCTCTCTCTCTCTCTCTCTCTCTCTCTCTCTCTCTCTCTCTCTCTCTCTCTCTCTCTCTCTCCCTGAAGGTGAGTGAATCTTAGTGAGATGCTCTAGGTTTCCTAGAAACTGTTTCCTCTCCTGCATCACAGAGCCATTTACCCATTCAACCCATCACACAAGCACACAGCACACATGCCACACATCACACATGCACACAGCACACACTCACACACACACACACACACACACACACACACACACACACTAGCACACAGCACACAAGCCCACAGCATGCTCCCAGCGCCACACAAACACACCCATGTGACACGTCACCTCTCAACCCCGCCATTACAAGCAGCAAACAGAGACAGAGAGAGAGAGAGAGAGAGAGAGAGAGAGAGAGAGAGAGAGAGAGAGAGAGAGAGAGAGAGAGAGAGAGAGAGAGAGAGAGAGAGAGAACTGGACGGGGGAAGGGAGCGACAGAGCGGAGGGAGGGGAGGGAAGGGCGGTGGAGGAGAAGCGAGGGAGGAAGAGAGGCGAGGGAGGAGGGGTGGAATCGATTGAGCCGGGGCCACGTTTTTGCTGAGCCCCTGCCTGCCTCCCAGCGTGTCACAAATCCACAGGCCTGACAGGTGCGCCATTGTGTCGGCCAGAGCAGAGCTGCCTTCGCTCTGCGCCGGTGGACTGAAACAATGGCCTCCGTCCCCCGCCACCTCCACCTCCACCGCCCCCGCCACCTCCACCTCCACCGCCACACGGCCGAGA
>NC_084995.1:23532474-23534974 GCF_963854185.1 Sardina pilchardus | reverse complement strand
ACATACACACACACACACACACACACGCGCACACACACACACACACACACACACACTACATCCACACAAGCTGCTGGTACATGTGTTGCCTGCCTGCCTCCCCTCAGAGAACGCACAGAGATGGATCACCTCTGCTTAGGAGAGCAGGGCAGAGCTGCAGAGAGAAAGGAACAAAGAGAGAGAGAAGGAGAGAGAAAGATGAACAGAGAGATGGAGGGAATGTGGAAGGATATATAAAGAGAGAGAGGTAAAATAAAATAGGAACAGAGATGTGAGGAGGAACAAGAGGGAGGGGAAAAGGTACAGGGAGAGAGAGAGAGAGAAAGACTGAGAGAGAGAGAGAAAGGGAAGTGTAGGAGGAGTGTGGTGAATGAGCAGATGTAGAAAGACATGGATGGAGAGACTAAAAGGAAAGGAAAGAACCGCAGATGATTCTTCACCCATTGCAATGATTCACTTATGGAGCCGTGTGCGCCTCGTGTGATGATATTACAGTGCATTGGCATGATATGATATTGGTCTGCATTTTATTACAAAGACTGTAATAAGCCGGAGCGTACGGTAGGCGTGCCTCTCCCTAGGTAAGGCCTGGTGCTGAGGCTGGCACTTTAAATCTGCCCAGGTCTAAATAAGTAATAAGCAACTTCCATCAGAAGGACAGAGTGAGCGGATGAGTCATCCACTTTCTGGGGCATTCCACAAACCAAATGGGTCTGTGTCTGTGTGTGTAGGTGTGTGTGTGTGTGTGTGTGTGTGTGTGTGTGTGTGTGTGTGTGTGTGTGTGTGTGTGTGTGTCTGTGTCTGTGTTTGTGTCTGTGTCTGTGTCTGTGTGTCTCTCTCTGTGTGTGTGTGTGTGTGTGTGTGTGTGTGTCTCTGTTTGTGTGTGCGTCTAACCTTCTTAACTTTCTTCCTCTCACACTAATACACACACACACACACATACACACACACCTGCTCTTTTGTTTACCAGGGCCAGAGTCTTGTTCCGAGTGATGGAGGCAGTGACCTTCTCCTCTACAAGTTTCCTTTGTGATGAAAGTTCATGCGACGGTAAGGAGCAGAGAAACACAAAGAATAGCAATAGAAGTCCAGCCTTTCTTCCCCCAACAGCACAACTCACCACCAAGTGACAGGATCAGCACAGACCCTGCTACGGGTGAGCAGCTCACGAGTGCTAACAGTGTTGGTACGTGTTTGTTGGCTTCTTTGTTTGTTTGTTTGTTTGTGTGTGTGTGTGTGTGTGTGTGTGTATGTGTGTGTGTAACCTTCCTCACTTTATTCCTCTCACTCTAATACACACACATATACACACACACATTTGTTGAGCTTTTTTTTTACCAGGGGCAGAGCCCTGTTTCCAGTGATAGAGGTGAGCGAGGGAGTGAGAGATAGGCTATCAGTTTGTTTGTGTGTGTGTGTGTGTGTGTGTGTGTGTGTTTGGTAGGGGGCATCTAAGTTCTTACATTTCCATGGAGTGGAGCAGAGGCATTTTTTTGCAGAGTTTATAGGTGCGTGTGTGTGTGTGTGTGTGTGTGTGTGTGTGTGTGTGTGTGTCTGTCACCCCCAGATCACCACATAAAGCATTCCATGCATCGTATCAGCCATCTGATCTCTGCACTTCAGGCCCACCAAAAGTATCACTTACTGCAGCCATGTGTGAAATGCAAGTTACAGTTACAATTTTTTCTTCTCCTTATTTAACCGAGCCGTGTCCAGGGGCCGGGGCCGTAGCCGTAGCGATGGCGGGGCCGTGACCGTAGTGATGGCGGGGTCGTAGCCGTGGCGATGCCCGGCGCCTGGGAGTGTGGTGCGGTGCGGCGGCACGGAGACCATCCGTCACAGCTGCGGAGCGCCACGCCACATAAAGGACCCGGCTCCGCCAGCCGCTAGTTTTATGGAAGCCACAGGTTTTTAATAGCCAAATTATCCAGGCTGTAAGTCCCCCCACATCACACATGCACGCACACACACACACACACACACACACACACACAGGTAGTGTACTTGTGAGTGATGGGGTTATGGACAGAGATACCCCTACACAATTATTAGGCTTTATGACTGAAACAGCTCCCGTCATCACTTTACGGTTACACTGCGAGGAACTTTCTCCTGACGCCGCCACGCCACTGCCAGACCGACCGTGAAAAGGCACACACACACACACACACACACACACACACACACACACACACTACAACAGCCGCTCCAGTACCCCCCACCTCGAGCCGTAAAAGCCTGCGAGGCATAGCGATGACCTCATTGCCACTCTCACAAAAAAAAAGACGAAAAAACAAAAGACATGGAAATATGCAGTTAAAAAAGAAAAAAAACATGGACGTTAGAGCTCGGAGTTCACAGGCCGGCGATGAGCGGAGAGCGTGACGTTTGCTGGGTGGGGCCTTCCATAATGGGGAGGGATTACTCCGTCTGAATGCCACTGGTGCTGCTGCTGTGGAGTGTACTGGGCAGAGCCAGAGGGCAGGAAAGGGGCAACCCT
>NC_084995.1:23523700-23527274 GCF_963854185.1 Sardina pilchardus | reverse complement strand
GCCTGATCAATTCTACATAAAGAGTGGCAGATGTAGTGAAATGGTACTCGCATGCAGTGAGTGTACAAATGATCCTGATGTTTGCCCAACACACACCCCACCCAACCACCCACACCTTTTGGTTAATGGCGTTCCCAACCCACACCTTTTGGTGTTAGTGGCGTTCCCAAGTATCCTCCCTCACAGGCTTACTCAGAGCCATTTTCTCTCTTTTCTTTTCACCTATCCCAAGGGATTTGAGTGGGATTAACATTGTGCCAGAAAGGAGACCAAAAAAACCCCTTCTTTTCGTAGAGGAGCCTGAGGACAAATCCTGCTGGAAAATTTGGTAGGTGTGCATCGGACGGCGATGGTACTCTGAGCAGAAGAGGCACACCGAGGGATATGAACTCGCGGTCATATTCCAGTTAAGATGGAGGATAACAGTATAAATATTAGACAAGAGTAAGACAGGCCTGACAGGACAAGTCTTTATGAGAATACAAAATAGGTGAAAATGTCTCATCTTTACTTCTGTATAACCACTGTGAAAAGTACGGAATGTACAAGACAAGAATATATCCAGGCCTAACACTATTGCCTACATGTAGTATGGCTGGTATTACACATGGTCAGTTCATCAATACACAACTTTGACCTGTGTGAGCAGTGCTATTCATATGAAGTTGTACTTTGTGAAATTACTGTACCTGCAGTATAACTTCAAGGCAGGCAAAGTCAAGGCACTCCCCTCCCTATCCATGATAACATATGGCAACATCATCGCCTATGCTCAATTTGAACTATAATGGTACTGTAGCATCGCTGAACTTAGCCTTCAAGGCTACATACTGCATTATTGGCAATATAAACCCAATAATCAGAGAGACGGTAAGAGACAGTGAAGACACCCCACCTAACGCTGAGTGACACCTTGGAGAATCCAAGCAGGTGGAAATCTTATCATACCCATCATGTGTGTGCCAAGTGTGTCGAGCCAACTCAATAACGGCAGCAGACCTTTTGGCGTCAGCGCGCCAGGAATCATATATAAACATGGAGCTGAGATTGGTTCAGCAGCTCAGCATTCTGAACACACCAGATGGTCTCCATGCCACTCTCTCCTGCTCCCACCATTGAGTTTCGAAAAGGTGAAATTTCATTGAAACATAAATGAAATCATGAAGACACACACACACACACACACACACACACACACACACACACACACACACACACACACACACACACACAGGTATGAGAAGGGAGGGCAGGGCCCAGCAGCAGCAGTGGCGCAGTGGCACTGAAAGGCCAGGTGGAGATGGATGGCCCGTGTCCACTGCTCTGACACTGATACCTTGTATGGCAGCGGTTAGCAAGAGCTGCCAGCGCACCTGAGCGAGAGCTGAGAAGTGGCCCTCCGTCAGCCCCACCCGCCTGCCCCAGTAGGACGACAGCACCACCACCACACCACCACCACCACCACCACCACCTATTTCTCTGCACTCACTCAAGCGTTCAGATTCCCATGCCTCTCAGGAAGCCAAGGGGGGGATTTGTGTGTGCCCAGTCCAACATAAGTCATATTCATAGTGGGGGGGACAGAGGCACTGCTTGTCCTGGCCAAGCAAACCAAAGCCTCCCTTGTCTAATTGTGCTACGGGCTCTGCACTGCTCTTTATTGCAATAGATTTCTGCCTGTCTGCCTTTCTCTTTTTCTCTCTCTCTCTTTCTCTGTCTCTGCCTCTCTCTCTCTCTCTCTCTCTCTCTCTCTCAGTGAGTGAGCTCTGGTTCTCATAGAGAGGGAATTGACTTCCCACATTGAGAAGTGGTGCTTGAGAATAACTGAGAAAGGATGGGGGAGACTGCATAGTCAGAGGACTACTGTGCCTTCCTGTAGCAACTTGCTTAAGATGAATACAGTGGCATGCAGAGAGGAAAGTGCTCCACTTCTAGCTTGGGGTGTGTGTGTGTGTGTGTGTGTGTGTGTGTGTGTGTGTGTGTGTGTGTGTGTGTGTGTGTGTAGGGAGCTGCTGTTTCAATGAAGCTGGCTCAAAGCATACTAATGGAGCCTCTCTCTCTCTCTCTTTCTCTTTCTAGCATGACAATTCCATGGCATTCTGGAACATTCCAACAGCAAGTGGTTCAGTTCATGTCACAGGTTGGTTAACTGGCTATTGAGCTGCAAACCTCACTCCCAAGACCACAGTTTTCTCGTTTTTTGTTTGTTTGTTTCCTTTCTTGTTTTGTTCACTGGGAACAGCCATTGATATTTTCTTGTGTCACTCTGAGTTGTGGTGGTGGACTGAACTTATTATGAAGTCTGCGAGCCCAGCCTACTTCTCATACTTCTCATGCGGTGCCTTTTATTCCACAGGGGTAGATACTAGCACAAACACAAGTCCAGAGGTTTGGGCTAGTTTGCCTTCATCAGTGTGCTCTGCCACTCCCCAACAACTGCATAGAATATAAAAGAGGGCAAAGCCGAGGCAGTACACAGAACAAAAATCACACATTTATGACAGAAAGACATGATCCACCACAAACATCATTTTGTGCAGTTGGTTCCTGTGCTCTGGACTGCTTCCACATTAAATAAATAAATAAACATCATAATGTAATACTGAGCCTCCTAAGCCTGAATGCACTACCTCAGCCATTGTTTGAACACAAAAGAGGAATGGCAAACTGCAGTGTTTAAACAGCCCAGTAGTTCACCATTTTGTCTCCTTTAGCCAATAGCTTAGCATGTCTCATCAGGATTCAAACATGTCAACAACCCAACAACAAATTTACCTCGGTGAGCTGTGGAGAGCTCAGCTGACCACTGTGCACTGATGTCTTTCATCTATGAAGGCTTCAGCGCCATTTTGCAAATATGGTTGATTGTACGAAAGGACAGACTCTTGCCATTACATATGCCGACTATCATGCCTGGATTACAGGCTATGATGAAATCTCCTCAGTGCGTTGCTGAAGATGCAGATTTGTGCATGCAAGGTTATGCCACAGGCCCGCCAGTGTATTGGCCTCGGGCCTTTTCTCTGCTTTCCCAACGCAGCTCAGGCATTTCCCCTCAGGCATTTATGAGGAAGGAGAAGCATGAAGGGGCATGACAAGACCAAAGACCAAAAACATACCTGAAAACACACGCTGGATATATAATGTGCGCTCTCCCAGGCAGACTTTTAGAAATGCACGCTCGGTGAGGCACCACAGACATGAATAATGTCAAATTCGAGGAAGCCGTTCGGATTTGGCACATCTTTTTGTAATGACCTGGAAAATGATTGATCTGGCCAAACGAACGCGTTTCGAGATATTTAAGTATAGCAAGAGAATGCCGCAGACGAGAGAGCTCGTTTCCTTTTCCGGGAGTCTCCCGCAGATGAATATTTCACGTCCTTAATAAGGAGAAAGACCATAACCAGCGCTGCTTATGGCCACTCAGAAGAGCCAAAATGCAGACGGATGGTAATTGTTTAAACCATTAGTAATCCTGCAACGTGAGCTTCACTCATGCATTTTATAGTGCGATTATAAAAAAACTCTGAAACCTGAAGTGGATTATGGATCGTTAACAACTGAGTACAGA
>NC_084995.1:23498700-23511200 GCF_963854185.1 Sardina pilchardus | reverse complement strand
GCCAGGGATGAGCTGGGAAGGGGCAGTCAGTGTGTATGAGTGTGTATACTGTATGTGCTGCATGTGTGTGTGTGTGTGCGGGTGGGTGTGTTTGTGTGTGTACCTATGTATGTGTGTGTATGTGAGTGTGTGTGTGTGTGTGTGTGTGTGTGTGTGTGTGTGTGTGTGCGTCTATGTGTATGTGTGTAGGAGAGTTGATGCGTATGTGTGTGTGTGTGTGTGTGTGTGTGTGTGTGTGTGAGAGTGTGTGAGTGTGTGTGTTTGTGTGTGTGTGTGTGTGTGTGTGTGTGTGTGTGTGTGTGTGTGTGTGTGTGTGTGTGTGTGTGCGTTTCAGGGAGAGTTGATGCGTATGTGTGTGTGAGGGTGTGTGTTAGGGTAAACTGTATGTGCACGTATATGTACAGTATGTGTGTGTGTATGTGTGGTTGTGTGAGAGTGTGTGTGTGTGTGTGTGTGTGCGTGTGTATGCTTTGTGGTGAGTGTGTGTTTCAGGGAAAGTTGATGTGTATGTGTGTGTGTGTGTGTGTGTGTGTGTGTGTGTGTGTGTGTGTGTGTGTGTATGGGTGTGGATGTATGTGTATGTGTGTGTGTGTGTGTGTGTGTGTGTGTGTGTGTGTACGTCAGAGGGGAGTGCACAGAGCTTAAGCACAGGGCGCAATCACTCAGCCACCAGGCGGTGGAGGCTTGGGGATTAGACCAGGCAAGGCAATTACACTGGCTTAGGGTTTGTTTACTACTGAATTACAGACAAAATTGTCCTCTTAGGCTGCTACTCGGAGGGGCAGACCCCCGACTAGGCACTCCCCACACACACACACACACACGGACAGAGAGGCAGAGTCCAGCCAGAACTGGCCAACGGAGTAGAGCAGAGCACCGCAGAGCAGAGTGTGTGGCCGGGTTTTCATGAACAGAGCGCGCACACACACACACACACACACACACACACACACACACACACACACACACACACACAGGACCACAAAGAACGCAGCTGCACAGCTGAGCAGATAAGTCAGCCAGCAGCCAAGCGCAGAGCTGTGAGATTTGAGGGCGGGGTGGGGGAGGACAGGGTGGTGTGCGGTGGTGTGGGTATGAGTGTGGTGTTGTGACGGTCAGGACAGGACGGGGGTCGGTCCTGTCCCACGTTGTCATCAGGGGAGCATGGATGTCTTTATGGGAGCCGTGAGAGGCACGGTGGGGTGTGGGAAAAGGGGGAGCGCTCCAGGCTGAGTGCTGACCGCTCGGAGGCCCCTTCAGCCCTGTGTGGTGGAGCAGGCCAGCGTTGAGCGGCGCTGGGGCCTCTGTCTGCTGCGCTGGCTGGCTGGCTGGCTGAGCTGCATTAACGAGCTCCCGCTCCGAGCTACTGCACAGCCCTGTCAGCCTCCCTGCACTCACCCGCTTAGGCTCTCTACTCCTCTCCTCTCCTCTCCTTGCGTCTCCTCTCCTCTCCTCTCCTCTCCTCTCCTCTCCTCGCGTCTCCTCTCCTCTCCTCTCCTCTCCTCTCCTCTCCTCGTGTCCCCTTTCCTCTCCTCTACTCTCACTTCATCTCACACAAATGGAGGGTTAGAGAAAGAGAGAGAGAGAGAGAGAGAGGAAAATGCAAGGAAAGAGAAAAGGAATAAAGGTGTCTGAGAGATGGGGTGAGAGAGAGAGAGATAACGACAGAAAAAAGGGAGACAGAAAGAGAGAGTCAGAAAGAAAGAGATAGTGTGTGTGTGTGTGTGTGTGTGTGAGAGAGAGAGAGAGAGAGAGAGAGAGAGAGAGAGAGAGAGAGAGAAAAAGAGAGAAAGAAATAAACTGTGTGTGAGACAGAAAGGGAGGCGGAAGAGTAAGAGTGAAAACACAAAGGGGGAGTTTAGTGAGAGCGGAAGGGAGAGGACTATAAAATGAGGAACGAGGAAGCGTCGGCGTGTGTGTGTGTGTGTGTGTGTGTGTGTGTGTGTGTGGCCGTACGGCAGGATGCATCTCCACATCTCCCCCAGTGGATTAATCATCAGCGCTCTCCGCTGCCTGACTCGCACCAATTAATGGCCTGCCTGTCAGTCTCCAGCCAGGAGGAGCAGGGAGAGAGGGAGGGGGGGTGTGTGTGTGTGTGTGGGGGGGGGGGGGGGGGGGGGGTGCGCTGTGCCTGCAACTCGCTACTGAGTTGTGGACGCTCTGTTGTGGGTGGGTGGGAATCAGTTACGGCTACGGTAGAGGATACGGGCCGCTGCGGTTGGCCTGGGCTCGGCTCGGCTCGGCCCGGCTCGGCTCGGCTCAGGTCAGATTGGCTCAGATCTCTCCCAGAAGTCCCATCCACCCCCTCCCCCTCCCTCCCCCTCCCTCCCGCTCCCTCCCTCCCCCGCCAGTGCCGAGTCAGGGCGTTCGGCGTGGTGCTGCTGGGCCCCTCACGGGGAGCAGAGAGCAATCCCCGGGGGCAGCCATGGGGGTGTTACTGGAGTGGGAAGCGAAAGATGGACGGGGTTTTCAAGGAGAGGGAGGAGGTGGAGGAGGTGGCGGAGGAGGAGGAGGAGGAGGAGGAAGCAGCAGCAGCAGCAGCAGCCCAGGGATGGACGGAGCCGGAACGGATCGCTCCGGCGCCCCGCTGACACAAGCAGGAGCTCGCCAATCCATCACCCTCCTAATCAGGCACATTTCTGCACGGGCCTTTTTCCCTCCCCTGCTGCTGCCGCTGCCGCTGCTGCTGCTGCTGCTGCTGGTGCTGGTGCTGTCCGGGGCCTGCCTGAACAGGCCTCAGGCTGAGCAAGGGGCCCGTCGGGGCCCGTCGGGGCCCGTCGGGGCTGGGCTGGGCTGGGCTGGGCTGGGCTGGGCTGGGCTGGGCGGTGTATTATAGGGTGGGGACGGGAGGGACAGGGATGGAAGAAGGGAGGGGTGCAGACGACTATAAACCGACGGGTTAAACACAATGAAAAGTAGAGAATTTGAGAGACCGTGTGAAAACTCTATGGGTGGAGGCCTTGCTAATTCAATTACAGTTTAGCGTTCCTGGATAAGCAACGCAAAAAAAAAATCGAAACGCTCAAGCTGAGGAAACGAGTAAATATGATCACACGGGCACGGCAGAGCAGCGTGGGCAGAGAGCCCCCACTACAGAGAAAAGCCTTCTGAAGAGAGCAAACTTTCCGAGACAGCAAAGCAATAACAACGCGAAAAAAAAGCAACACAAAATTAAACACGGAGCCACTCAGATCAGAAAAGAGCACGGAAAAGTGGCTTGATTTTAGCAAGGCCTCATATCAGCACGACACGGTTTTTAATTTGTACCGGTATCGGTTGAGATGGTAAATAATATAAGAGCAACGACGCTTCCTTCAAACAGATTTGCAGAGTGAGGTAGGGAGAAACAGGCTTAAAGTGCTGATCCTCAAACGTTTTTCCGTCCCGCACAATGAATTATTGATCAAATTATCATTAACCAACACGCACCCAAGCAACAGCTGCTCTTTGATGGCGGGCGGCAGCCTGCGAGAGGGGGAGAGACGGGCGGAAAACATATGTGCCGTCGTGTGACGGCGTTTCAAAAAAAAAAAATTCTCCCTTTCATGGGCGAGTGAGCGTGCACCCCTGCGTTCCGTCCTCCGCTACGCTCGGCTGGAGAGCGGCACTTTTACGGACCGGCGGGTCCGCCAGAGCTCACGGGCTCCTTTTCTTCCTCCTCGCACTACTCCTCATCCTCCTCCTCCTCCTATGAAAAAATAAATAAATGAAACGCTCTCCAAATCCTAAAAACTCTGTCAGCCCTGTCTGCTGCTTCCGCTCTCACCGGGTAAAACACGTGAAAGACTCCGAGGCAGAGGAGAGCAGAGGAGAGTCAACGTTCACTTCACAGCCTTTCACAGAGAGAGAGAGAGTATTGACGGACAGACACATGCAATTGCAAAGTGGAGAGGACGGGGAGGAGAATAACCTGCTGGTGCACTTGATACTGGCTAGTCAGTGTGGCTGAAGGGTGTTATGTGATCACCCACAAAAGACTCAACCATCAGGGGTTCTCTTGTGATTGAGCTCCTGGTGCTATTGAGGCCTGTAGTTCCTTAAAAGCACGGCTCTTCCAAAGCCATTGTGACTTGAAAGCATTGGAAATGGAATTACCACCTGTGACCTTAGAGTCACCTAAGCCTGCAAAAAAATCAATTTGAAGTGTTACATTAAATAAAGAATACATTATTACTATTCTATTCTAACTGTGATATGACCACCAGTATAAAAGCTGGTCATTAAAGTACAAGTACAAGTTGATCTGTGTGTGTGGAACGTCAGCTATATGGCCTTAACCTGGCTATTGAATTATGTAGAGTTACCTAGAGCTTTAGATATAGAGCTCCTGGTTCTAAGGATTATGGATTAATTACCATCCCCTGTTCTAATTGCTCACTGAACTCCCACAACAACCAAGCAGTTAACATAACACATCAGTTACAAAAGGATTTGATCCATAATCAGTTGCACCATATAAATCAGACGCTTTAGACACTAGGGCACATCGTTAAGCTGTAACGAGTTATCTGTAGCCATAGTTACCTCTCTAGAGTCAGAGTTGCTGCTTGAGACAAGTATCATTTGCATTTTTGCTTTAGCGTGACATTAGTTGCTTTAGCAGATTTAAGTGTTAAAATGTTGCCAGAATCAACAACGGTATTTTGAATTGCAGTTGTAAAAGCAGTAGTGTCAAATTATATCAACATAATTGGTTAAGGCTGGCATTGTTAATTGGTAGCCCTATTCAGTGTAAATTTAGCACTATGTGCTCAACACCATTAATAGAGTAGCTTTAACTCTATCAAATGGTACCGTTTGAAAATCTTTGAGAGTCAACTGAATACTATTGATTTGGCTGTGTAAGTAGTTCCAAACAACACTTGCAGACCATTTATCAGTTTGACCTCTGAACCAGGTCAGATTGACCTTTGAACCAACTCAGGACAAGTCAGCGCTGACCAAAGCAAAAAAGGGGGGAAGGAAACAATCACTCATTCATAAAAACAATATCTCTACAGACACTCTGCTATGTGCGCCAGTCTCACACACTTTTCATGAATGAGGAAAAAAGAGCGCGTGAGGGAAAAAAAGGAGAAGAAAAAAACACATTATTTTTTCAGTGTGTGTGTGTGTAGATCATATCCCGCTGACCTACATAGCGGTGCTACATCTCTGCGATCCCCTTGGGTGTGCAAGCCTGTGGAGGGAGAGCTAGCAGGAGCCGAGAGTGGGCGAAGAGAGAGAGGGACAGAGAGAGAGAGAGAGAGAGAGAGAGAGAGAGAGAGAGAGAGAGAGAGAGAGAGAGAGAGAGAGAGAGAGAGAGACGTCGCTCCGCTCATTTGCCGTGCCAAAAAAGCCTGGGCTGCTATACGTGTGTGTGTGACTTGAAACAAATGAACAGGTGTGTGTGCTTTGCTTTCACAGCAGGGGCACACCTTGTGTCAGACATTTTCCCTCTCCCTCTCTCTCTCTCCCTCTTTCTATCTCTCTCTCTCTCTCCCTCGTTCAGTCGCACTCGTTCAGCTCTCGTTGGCGCGCTCATCTCCAGGGAGGGACGAGTGATACTCAGTCACTGCAGGATGGAGCTGGCAACAAAACATTTGCAAATGGCAGCATTTTCCTTTGGGTTTGAAGCCTCGTCAAGAAGGCAAATTGGAAATCTGACCTAATTCTCATGGTGAGGTAATGATGAGGGGAGTGTGGATTGGTGTGTGTGTGTGTGTGTGTGTGTATGTATGGGTAATGTGGGATTGGGGTATGGAGTACTGCACTTACTTTTAAACTTTTCTTTACATTTATAACCTACTTCTAAAATCTGTGCTCCAGTGCATGGGTACAAGCTCCCGACCCCAACATTTAGCACGGAGTGAGGGGACTCTAATACAAGTCTTAGAGGTCCACATACCAATATCCAGGAGAAGCCAGGTCGATCAAGCAAATTCCGGCCAGAAGTACAGAAGTAGAAAAAAAAGTGTTGATTATAAATTATAAACGTGTCTGTCTGATGTGTGCAGAATTACACAAAAAACAACTGCCCTAACTTGATAAAATAGATAAATAAAGCATCGGAGAAAGAAGAATCTACTAAAATGAGAGCGGCTGTGACTGGATCTGAACACGTTTCTGGTGGAGCTTTGCACTCCATGCAGAGATCATTAACTCAGCATTTCATTTCTAAGGAATTTGTGATTACAAGACAGAGATTTTGAAACAAAGTGCTTTTAACAACGCTTCCACTATAGAGGATCTGTCATAGAGACTGCTCTGGGCATAAAGACTCTTACAGTAAAGAAGTCAGGTCCCAGTCATCCCCATAGTAACGCCAACAACATCACATACCCCGGCACTGGGATCAATTACCACAGGCTTTTAAAGAAACGTACAGTAACGAATAGCTCCACAGCTGCGCTAGTTTGTCTGTTCCTTGGGCACTCAGCCCATGATAACCCGGTGAGCATGAGATCCATGACGTTGGCGTGTTAAGTGTCTCGTCCTGCTGGCTGGGGCCGCAGAGAGTCAGCGAGCGCCACACTTACTGGTGCAGGGCATGTCGGGCAGGTCGGTGTCTCCGCGGTAGTAGCCGTTCCTGCACACACAGATGGTGGCCGCCTCCGAGGTGGACCTGCTGTTGGGGGGGCACTGGAGGCACAGGCCCTCCCCCTGACTCGACTTAAACGTCCCTGGGGGGCAGGCTGCGAAGAGACAGATAAAGAGAGAGAGAAAGAGAGAGAGAAAGAGAGAGAGAAAGAGAGAGAGAGAGAGAGAGAGAGAGATTACTATTGCATTAAAGTCATAACGTCAAAAATCATAACATACAGAATGAAAATGTATAAACATATGCATATATTTTTTGTACATGGCCACTGCATCTGATTATATCTAAGATTTAGACGCCGACAGTCCTTCAAACAGCACTTTGAGATTGCCTCCCGAGGTTGGATTGGTTCAGTTGAACCACTTTTCCATTTGGAGCAAAAGCGATCAGGCACGTTGATCTGCGAGTGATAACTTTGCACTTTCATTTCAGGTTGTTCTCTAATGCAAATGTGAGAGTCCAGCGAGGACTGCGATTATTACGGCTGATATCACACTATCCCAGCACAGGCAATCCACCCGAAAAACCAATTCACAAAATCGCAGGACAGAGGACTGAGAGAGAGAGAGAGAGAGAGAGAGAGAGAGAGAGAGAGAGAGAGAGAGAGAAAGAGATGGGGATAATCTTTCTGCACAAGGGGAAAATTTGCTAGCATAAATGCTAACTGGAATACCTCCTCAGGAGCGGGCAAGCTCACTCAAAAGGCTCCTTATGACATCGATGCCACCGCAGCACAAAGTCAATACATTCTCGGGGAAACTGGGCCACTTCTTAAAGCCCGTATTCATTTTACGGAGATAAAGGCCGCAGTGATTCCAGCCGCTTCACGCTCCATTTTTTATGATCCGCTCTACGACTATTTAAAGTCTCTTTTGAAATGTCACACAACTCGAGATGAGACCAGATGAAGAGTCCAGGGACACAGCCCAGACTGAACTGATGTTTAGTGTCACAGTCTGCCTTACGGGAAGAGCGAGGCAATTTCACAAAACAGCAAGGCAGAGTAGGTATAGGGAAAGAGAAATTGAGCAGAAGAAAGGGAAAGAGAAAGAGAGAGAGAGAGAGAGAGAGAGAGAGAGAGAGAGAGAGAGAGAGAGAGAAAGAGGGGGACTGGGAGATAAAGGAGAGAGGAGAGGACTTGTCAGGCAGGGAGTACCGCACTGCACTGCACCAGACTCTCCAAAGCTCCCGTATCGATCTGGCTAACAGCAGTTGGACCTTCAGCAAGCCAGCAGAGAAACGGCAGCCCATACGGCACACTCCTTCAATAGACGCACAGACACACACACACCAGTGACATGTTTGTGTCAAACACACACACACACACCCACACACACATGCGCACGCACATAAACACACACAGGCACAATAGCCCACTAAAGAAAATGGCCTGCAGACAACAATATCATAAAAACTGTGATCTGTGTTTGGATGACACTGCCCACGTAACCAAACAACAACACATCAATAAAAAACACGATGTAACTGTAGCTTCAATGCTCATTTCAAAAGATGCCATACGTTCCCATCACATCCACACCAGTTCTGTATCTAACTGCAGCTCGTGTGACGTGAAATAGGGTCTCTCTGTGCACTGCTCCCCTCCCAGCGCTGTTTCATGTTAATTGCGTATAAAAACCCTCGAGGAGGATGCAGAGATGAAGTATACGCGTACGGGGAGGAATGGAGGGATGCAGGAGATGGATGAACGGATGGATGGATTGACAGATGGTGGAGGGAAAAACACGTTCCAACGCCCGTCGGAGAATAAGAAAAATATTCTCCTGTAATCAGTGGAGACAAACATGTTGTCTGTCTTCCTTTCTTTTCTTCCTATTCCCCCTCTTCCTCTCCCTCCCTCTATCTCTCCCTCTCTTCCCCACCCTCTCTGTCTGTCGCTCATTCTTTGAAGAAGAACAACTGGGCCCTGTCAGCTGGAATGACAGAGGGGCGGATTAAACTTTTGTACCTTTATATCAACAGCCTTTTAAGATTTAATTAAAATATTTTATGCTTCATTAAAGCGAGGGGAAAAACGGACAGTGAGTTTTGGGTGCCCGGTTACAGTATGCTTTATTACGCCATTAAAAGGGCCACTTTCATTTTTTCCCTGTTTAATTTTTATGAGTCGCCCCAAACTGTTGAACTGGCAGCTTCAGTGGACTGTCAAACGACGCCCAAACCTCTGAGACTGTTGAAACAGAGGGAGGTAGGCAGACCGACAGATGGATGAGTGTGAGAGTGAGAGAGAGAGAGAGAGTGAGAGAGAGAAGAGGGGGTGAGAGAGAAAAAGCAATACAACAAAAGATAAGGGAGAGAGAGAAAGAGAGAGAAAGAGAAAGAGGACAGGAGGAGAGAGAGGATGATAAGAAAGACCCAGAGAAAGGAAAGAAGGAGGACAGGTAGAGAGAGAGAGAGCGAGGAAGAGGGAGACGCGAGGCTTAACAAGCGAGACGTTAAGGGCCGGGAACGGGCCACGTAGCAAGATTACTCCTCATCATCTACCAGCCAGCGCCATGGCAACACAGATCCTTTGTCACCACCCCCAGTGCTCCAGAACAGCTAGCGGCGCAGGAAGAGGAGAAGAGAGGAGGAGGAGGGGAGGGGAGAGGAGAAGAGAGGAGGAGAGGAGAGGAGAAGAGAGAGGGGAGGGGAGAGGAGAAGAGGGGAGGAAAGGAGAAGAGAGGAGAGAGAGAGAGGAGACGAGAAGAGAGGAGAGGAGAGGAGAAGAGAGGAGAGGAACTGGGGAAGGGATGGCTGCTCGTTGGCCCTCGGCTCTCCCCACCTATCAGCTTTAGGGAGAATAACAGGAATGAAGAACCTTATGAAAACTCTCTCCATTTCCCTCTCCCTCCCCTCTCTCTCTCGCTCTCTCTCTCTCTTTCTCTCTATTTCCCTCCCTCCCCTAGACAACCTTTCCACAGCCAAAGGGAATCTACTCAACCTCAGAAGTGCACAAAGCAGAATATTCAGAGCCTTTGTTTACATGACCTCCTGAATATTTCATTCTCTTAGGTTGGACTTGCTCTTACATGTTTTTTGGCTACGCTGATAGAGTGCAGATAAGTCATGCAAGAGATTGCCTTTTAACCCCTCAAAACTGAAGGCTGGCTCTCCAAATAGCCAGGGGAGAGGTCAGGAAAACAACATGTAGAGAGGAGGAGAGGAGTGATAAGGAGGAGAAGAAAGGGGGAATAGGAAAGCAGAGGAGGAGAGTGGAGGAAAGCAGAGAGATGAGCCAAGTGAATATCAGAGAGGACAAGAGAAGAGGAGAAGAAAGGAGAGGAGGGAGGAGTGTGGTGGTGGAACATTTGGTGCAGAGTCCCCCACACATGGCAGAATGTGTGAACATGTGGGAGGTGTGGTGCCAGCCTGCCAGACAGCCAGCGAGTCAGCCTGCCCTCGCCTCTCCTCTCCCTCCCTTCCTCTCCTCCTCTCCTCTCTCCTCTCTCCTCTCCCCTCTTCTCTCTTCTCATCTTCTCCTCTCCCCTCTTCTCATCTTCTCCTCTCCTCCTCTCTCCTTCTCTCCTCTCCTCTCTCCTCCCCTCTCCTCTCCTCTCTCCTTCTCTCCTCTCTTCTCATCTCCTCCTCTCCTCTCCTCTCCTCTCTCCTCTCTTCTCCTCTCCTCCTCTCCTCTGACCTGGCCTCCACTGGGCACCAGAGCTGGTCCTGCCACCACATCCAGAGAGACCCGTAAGTGCCAACCAGTCTGCTCCCAATCACATCACCGGCTGCCCGCTCACACACAGAGTCCCATTCTCCCAGTACAAAACTGCAGCCATAGGAGCAGTGCTGCTGATTATTTACAACAGCAATTACCATTATTACAGTTATTTCTACTCATCAGCGGTGGCATTTTGGAGAAACACAGAAATCAAACCAGTAAAGGGAAATGTCTCTTTTATGAGGACAAGCCCCTCCCCAGTGCCCCCCCACCACACACAAACACACACACACACACACACACACACACACACACACACACACACACACGCACACGCACACGCACACGCACACAAATTTACCCTGTGCCCCATTACTGGCTGCTCTCACTGGTGTTGGCTCTATTAGATATGGTTCTTCCCTGAGTAGGTGGCATCTACTCTTCCACAGCCAACACAAACACCTCAGCCAATGGCTTCAGGAACGAAGGCGAGCATGTGTGTGTGTGTGTGTGTGTATGTAGCGGGGTAGGGGGGAGGGATGGGGGGTGCATCAGGTGTGTGGGAGTGGCTAAAATGCTTCCAGTGCTGCACCAACCAGCTTCACAAATCTCACTTTCTTCTACAGAGCAATGACGCCAAACAGACACAAAATAAAGCAAAGAAAAACATGTCCAACTCTGACTGAACTCTAGCAACTTGCATGCATTAAAAGGAATAAAGAACGTAGTAAAATCAAGAACACAACACACACTGAGCAGCATCTGTGCCGCTCACACATCTCAACATAAAGTATGCAGCACGAATATGCCAGCTCACACACTCACACCAGGCGCACGCACACACACACACACACACACACACACACACACACACACACACACACACAGCCTCGCGCACACATACGCACACATACGCACACCCACACACACACACACAAACTCACTCACACACACGCACACATACACAGATACTCACACACACACACACACACGCACGCACACGCACACATGAAGATAGTCCAAATGTGTGGGTTTAATGATGTGCAAATAGTTAGCTTGAGCACACGCTACACACTACACACACCCCCCCACCCCCCCACCCTCCCTACACACACACCCTTCAACCACCCTCAGGCTGCTGTTTACAGATCTGGAGACGGGGAGCGAAGCGCAGCGAGGAGAGCCAGAGCGGGCTGAACACGTACCCATGAAAGAGACGCACACGCAGCTGAATCAGCTGGGTGGAATAATGCAGCCGCCGGGCACGCCACCCCCGTGCCGCTCGCGCCACGCGAGAGAGAGAGACAGAGAGAGAGAGAGAGAGAGAGAGAGAGAGAGAGAGACGGACAGAGAGAGAGAGAGAGAGAGAGAGAGAGAGAGAGAGAGAGAGACGGACAGACAGGGGCCTGGTGGCTGCAGTGACCCCCGATAAATGGGATTTCCATTCGACACTTTTCACGCCGGCGGTCTAGCGTCTGACGAAGAGGACGGCGGGGGAATTAATTCGATTGTCGCAGTCGCGCGACCTCACCTGGCCTCGCTACCTGCACAATGATGTCCAGGAGGGAAGGTGGTGGGGGGGGGGGGGGTCATCGTGGCTAAAGAAGAGATCCAGGACAACGTATTGTGTGTGTGTGCTTAAGAGTGTGTGTCTCTGCCCGTGTGTGTGTGAGGGGTGACATTACTGACCCCCTAGAAGAGAAACACACGCCTTCTGCTTGATTTAATTCCACAATAGTGTTGGAAACTTTTCTAATCGACCTTGCGTATTATGAGCGTGAGGCTGCCGCATTAAACCCATTAATTAATCTGGACCTGCTTGGCTGCACAGCACTGTCAGAGAGAGAGAGGGGGAGAGAGAGAAAGAGATGGGGGGAAGAGAGAGAGAGAGAGGGAGGGGGGGAGAGAGAAAGAGATGGGGGGAAGAGAGAGAGAGGGGGGGAGAGAGAGATAGAGATGGGGGAAAGAGAGAGAGAGGGGGGGGGGAGAGAGAGAGAGGGGGGGGGGATTTAGAGAGAGAGAGATGGGGGGAGAGAGAGAAATCCATGAGCCAAATGGTTGGAAAACCTCTGAGGCCTGCATTTAAATCTCACTGCTGAGAACTTCATGCGTTTCCAGCTCAGAGCAGCTGGCGAGCAGCCCATGCAGCAAGACTGATTCATTAATATTTGGTTTGGAGGCACAGGGTGTTCCTGTTCCTCAAAAGAGCTCTAAAGCTGCTGCACCACACACACACACACACACACACACACATAGAAA
>NC_084995.1:23483700-23488700 GCF_963854185.1 Sardina pilchardus | reverse complement strand
TGGACAATGACTGTCATCCACTCTACAGCATTATCATACAGCAGAAGAGCTTGATCAGCTGGAGACTACGCTCCATGACATGCACAACAGACAGACTGAGAAAGTCATTTGTACCCAGGGCCATACAACTGTACAATGCTTCACTGAAGGGAAAAGGAGAGTTGGACTTCTATGCATAGTATATCTGCACCTCCACCCTCTTATACACTTACATGGCATGACTTACATGTCTACCCTCATGTCTAACTCTTATATTATTACTATGTTAAGTTTATTTTAATTGTCCATATATTTATATTAGTACTGTTATTATTATTACTATGCTTACATTTTGTACTGTACATATTTATTACTGGTCACTAGAATTTTATCTTGCACTGTTGCACTGTTGGACTTATTTGCACTACCAACTTGACACACACCTCAGACTGGATCACAGTACCAATCCTCAGTACATTCATGCATACCTTACCTATAGTATTCTACTGCTCCTTTAGTCATTGTTGATTGTTGATTGTTGATTTGCTTTTTAATCTTCCTGTTTACATTGTTTACATTGTACTGTATGTTGTGTGTGGTGTCTTAAGCTGCTGGGACCTTGAATTTCCCCTTGGGGATCAATAAAGTATCTATCTATCTATCTATCTATCTATCTAAATGATATTGATTCACGCTTATAGGCTATATTAGAAAAACAATGTACTGTATGGCATTCTGTTGCATCCCCAATTAACAACATTTGGCTACAAACGTAGCTATCCTATCACCCAGCACACATTTTAAAACTAAGTGTCAGCAGGGTCTGTGACTAACTTTTCAAATAGCCTGCTTTTCTGGCAGGGGCTGGGCAGTTGTACCTGTCTGTGAGTGGCCCATATTGTCTGAGGTTGGAGTCCCAAGACTCTCTGTCTGCCTTGAAAGGCTGTGTGAAATATGGGTTCTGTGTGTAACATGGGTTCTGTCTGTCACTGGTGTGTGTGTTTGTGTGTGTGTGTGTGTGTGTGTGTGTGTGCACACAGTGTTTGTGACTCATGAGCTTGTCTTCCATGGGATTTCCCTTAACATTTGCCTTTGTTTAGTTTGGCTTCTGGCAAATCATTATGTCTATTTTTACCTCTTTATTTCTATTTTAAGCCTAATCAGTGGCACAGTGCATGAATGGTGTAATATTTTATTTGTTTCATCTCATACTTGCTATCGTGTTTTCATACATTTTACATTCCTTTCCTTTTCATCTTCTTTGCTGTTTTGACTTGTATCGCATCCTGTTTTCTCAGAGCTATCTAGTGTGCTTGTTTATCTTCTGTTTTCTGGACAGCAGGCGCTGGTGAACGCTGGAAGGCCTTTTTCTGCGGACAATCCTCTGAGCTACAACCGCATGTCCACCCAAATACAACATAAGCCTGGCGATTCGGCGATTCGGCTCGCAGACGCCGTGTTGTTCTTGGACGGACGGACGAGGCCGAGAGGGAGAGATAATGGAGGGCCTCGGTAATAACATGAGCCACTACTGAGAGTGCTGCCAATTACTTTTGGGGTTGATGGCCTGAGGAATAAAGTATATGTTCCAAAGACAAATAGCTTTCACTTTTTCTTTTTTTTCTTTTTTGCCTTCCTTTTCAAACTATCCCCTGCCATTAGCGTTGTCTGTCTCAGCGCTTGTCTCTTTTAAAAGAACTCCACCTCATTAACTTCATGCACCGATCAATTAATCCATAGCAGTTAGCCAGAGATGGCCATACTACCCATCTCCCCCTCTCTCTCGCTCACGCTCTCTCGCTCACTCTCGCTTGCTCCTAATTTCCTGTTAACAGCAACATGGCTCATCCACAACATCCCCATACACACACACACACACACACACACACACACACACACCGCTCGCATTTCCACCAACAATCACTAGCCAATGAGAACACAAAAGTGCCTAAGTGAGTTCAAAGAAATCCAGAGCCATTTGTGAACATGTCTAATGGCAGTGGCAAATCAGCAGTAGTTCAATGCTTGTCGGCACGAATCAAATAAATAATAGTAACGAAGGCATTCAAAAAGAATTGACAAACTCCGAGCGAGGAGGCATGTGTAGAGAGATGAGCACTGACACCCGTAGTGACGGATGTTAATGAGCCGTCTGAAGAGATCCCTCTTCAAAAAAACAGGCGGCTAAAGATAATTGGTGCATGAATTTAGACACAAAGGAAAACGGAACACTGGGAAAAAGTGGAGGAAATGACCTAACCATTTCAGAGTGGGTGGTGTGTGTGTGTGTGTGTGTGTGTGGGTGGGTGTTACACGGCATCAGCCACTACCCTCGCCCAGGAGAGGCCGAGCGTTTTTGACGATGCGCATCATTTCCCGACGTCGGCGCAGATTCTTTTGCCGCCGTGTTGACTTTTTTCGCACGGCGCGGAACAATAGCCTACCGCAGCGTGTGGAGCAGAGGTGAGCGGTGAGTGAATGCTCTGCAAACAGAGGCCTATTATTCGACATGTTTGACTTGGAGAAGTCAGCAAGCCCCGAGGCAAGGCTCCCCCCTCCCCCCTCCCCCCGACAGGGTCGGCTCCAACCACGCGATGAGATGGCCATCTCCGAAATCTGAGGGCCTCTGCTTGTGCACTCAATCACTCCGAGATGGTTTATGGACGGGGAAGACCACAGAGGGACTAATGCACTCCTTGACTCCTTGACTATAGGTGTGTGTGTGTGTGTGTGTGTGTGTGTGTGTGTGTGTGTGTGTGTGTGTGTGTGTGTGTGTGTGTGTGTGTGTGTGTGTGTGTGTGTGTGTGTGTGTGTGTGTGTGTGTGTGTGTGTGTGTGTGTGAGTTTGTGTGTGTGTGTGTGTGTGTGTGTGTGTGTGTGTGTGAGGTTGTGTGTGTATACCTGGAACTGGAGTGGGAGTTGAGGAACACTTTTCCATTTGTGCGCTCATAAAAGAAACAATAGGCTCTATCAAAGCCAGTGGCCAGGAGTGGCTATAGTTTCCAGTCTCGGCAGTGTGAAAATGTGCATGGCGTGTGCTCTTGCTCTCACATTAGCACATTGTCCTGTAACAGAGGGGGTTTGCGCAACGTTGTAAAAACACCGGGGAGTGCGCACGCGAAAGAGAGAGAGTCGAAGTAACCTCATCTGCGGCGGCCACCCGGTTGTTTTTGAGCTCCGGAGGCCCTTCCGTGTCTGCTGGAGGCGAGCGGGATGGAGGAGACAGCTGCGGGAGGACGAGTGCGCTGGTGTGCGCCGCGTGCGTCTGACAGAAACCAAAAGTTCACCGACGTCTTGTTTCGCAGCTGTGCCGCACCACGCCGCCCCGTCTCGCGCACACCACGGCATCTCAAGCAGCACCGTGCGCGGCAGAGAAACTGTCACCGGATGTTAAGCCGGGCCTTTCAACTTCCGACATTGTCATCAGACCCGATAATCTAACGGCGCTGACAAAATAAACACCGTCTCCCTTAAGCGTCCGACTCGATGTGCACTCGTCTCCGCGGTTATTACCCGCGACGGCTGTTGATTTCACTTACGCCGGCTCCGCTGCGTCTCTGACTAGAGCAGATATCAAAAGGAGAATCAAACGGCAGCCTCTCAGGTGAAGACGCCTTTGTAGTTGCCTTTGTTTACTCCGTTGAGGAAAAGACACATTTGCATGGCCAGCGTTTCTTTAATTCGTTTATTCTTTTTTTTTTTTTTTTTTCGCTGCTAGCGCCGTACTTTCGCAGGATCCTTACTTACTTGCTTACTTACTTACTGACGCGGCCTGATCGTAGGCGACTGCCGTTAACACAGCAGCTGGATGCCTCCCCACCCCCCCATACACACATACACACACACACACACACACACACACACACACTCCATCCTCCACCACCACCACCCATACACACCGTGTTGTGCCGTCGTGAGAATGCCTGAGCAAGTTAACAGTATGAGGGAACGCGTGACCTGGATTCCTAGCAGATGTTCTAGTGCGATGCGCACGACACACGCACACACACACACACACACACACACGCACACACGCACACACACACACACACACACACGCGGAACTCAAGCTTTTCCATCTCGCCGCAGCAGCACCGCTCCGCCATTTCCTCCCTGTCGCAGGCGATTTGCATATTATTCATTCAGCAGATGCTCCGAGAGAGACCAAGCCTCCGAGTCACAACGCGTTTCCCGTTCGCAGGGCAGAGTTGAGCGCGACAACAAGCGGAGTGCGGGCCCGACGCCTGCGATCCCATTTGGAGAGAGGTTAGCCCTGACAAAGCAAGGCACGGCACTGGGGATACACACACACACGCGCGCCGAGGCGCCGGCAGAACACTGGCGGCCAGGAGTCGCTAACGACTCAATTTGTAATTCGGTTTGTGCATCATTTAGGCCCACTCCACTAAATAACCCACAGGAGCCCGATACGGCGCAAAATGCACTTGTCAGACGTAAACAATCCTTAAGTGCTTTAACAAGCGACATCTTTAACAAACCGATGCATAAAGTAGAGTTGTGCTCCGACGTGTGAATTGAAATGCTATGTTCCACACACACGGGCGACGCGTGTGCACACACACACATACGTAAACAAGGCACAGGCCTGTCCCTCTGTGACAGTTTTGCCACTCTGGGGGAAAACACAGTATAAGAGGCCAGGTAGCAGGTAGCACACACACACACACACACACACACACACACACACACACACACACACACACACAAATTAATAAATTAAAAAGTCTGACCATAAATAAATAAACCAGGCACCGTGACCAGGTACCATTACCTGGCAGATGGAGGGATCAAAAGATCATCCCTGTGACGCTCTTTTGCCGCTCTGAAGTCACTTTATCAGGGGAGGGAGGGAGGGAGAGAGAGAGAGAGAGAGAGAGAGAGAGAGAGAGAGAGAGAGAGAGAGAGAGAGAGAGAGAGAGATAGGGAACGAGAGACTGCTGCCTGACCGTCAGACTGACTGCAAACAGCGCTTGAATTGATGAGCACTAATTGACTGGCATC
>NC_084995.1:23462199-23472199 GCF_963854185.1 Sardina pilchardus | reverse complement strand
GAACATCAATCACGCGGCAAACGCAAAAACCGGCTCCTCCACGGCGCCCCCTGCCTTTAGCGGAGGGGCCAGCAGATGCGCGGACACCCCTCTACATGCGCCGACATCAACTCTGTCTGAACTCGTTCCTCCGACTCGCCGCGCGGCTCTTAAAAAAACGCGCCGCGCAAACTCGAGGAAAAACACGCGTGATCAAGGCAGCGCGGGGGGAATTACGTCTGGTTTCGACACGAGGGAGAGCCGCGTTGAGTCAACAGCACATCTGAGGGAGGCATGGGAGCCAGCGAGCGAGCGAGCGAGCGGCGTCGAGGCTCGGGGCCCCCCCGACGTGTTAGCGTTTATTATGTTTCGCCACGCCGATCCATCACCGCCGAGGAAAGTTCAAAACTCTGGCAGAACTCCCGACAGAACGCAAACATAATAAAACATTCCCAAGGGCTCCCCCGGGACCGGCCTGCGTAAAACATCGGATTATTTATTATTTATTTTTATTTTTTTAAAGCCCTTTAGTGGAGAATGGAGAAATCCACGCGCATTAGTGTTAATGTGAACTAGAGAAAGAGCTTCGCTCGGAGAGAGAGAGAGAGAGAGAGAGAGAGAGAGAGAGAGAGAAAGAGAGAGAGAGAGAGAGAAAGAGAGAGTTTTTGCTCTTACCTCGGCAGACGTTGCCGTTGTCGGGCTCGAAGCCGGCCTTGCAGGTGCATCGCCCGATGGGCACCATCCACTCGCCGTCGCCGTTGCAGTAGAGCTTGATGGGCACGTCCACCTCCTCGGAGTTGGGGATGCAGACGCCGCGGGCGATGACCAGCGAGGTGCTCTCGGCGCCCGTCATGGTCTCGGGGAAGACGGCGAAGTTCTGCACCACGCTCGGGCACTTCTTGTAGAAGACGCGCACCGACAGCAGCGACATGCACGCGCCGTAGTCCTGGAACGCCAGGTAGAACCCGTTCTGCGACAGCGGCCCGAAGCTGCGCACCTCCGTGTTGACCTTCATCAGGCGCCCGCCGAAGTCCACCTGCGAGAAGCTCTCGTCGGCCGCGATGGTGTCCACCTTCAGGTAGGGCGCCTCCATCCAGAAGGACGAGCCCTTGGTGGCGATGACCGAGTCCGTCTCGTAGTAGTAGAGGTTGAACGTCTCCTTGCAGGAGCCGGGGACGTTCGGGATGCTGCTGCAGTCGCGCACGGTGAAGCGCATCTCCACGTAGATGCGCTGGGCGCCCCGGCGGTCGATGAACGTGGTCAGGAGCCAGTTGTTCTGGCTGGGCTCGAAGACGTTGCACACCTGGTACGTGCGGATGGTGTTGAGGTTCTCGTCGTAACCGCTCACCTCCTCCCACTGTCAGAAAAAAGAAAGGAAGAGAAAAAAAAGAGGAAAGAGGGGGAAAAAAAGAAGACAACAAACTTGTAAGAGAGAGGGTAAGAAGGAAGGAGACAAGCTCGGAGCGGGATGTGAGATGCCTTACTCAGAGGTCTCGCACTACGGATGTTTTGGGTCGGCTCGAGGCATTATCTCAGTCGACATTAAAAATTAATGCCCTGCACTACCTCCAGGAGTCTCTCAGAGTTACACCAACTTCTCCATTCCGAACTCCCCCCGATTATGAATTATAAATGCAGTCTAACGTGATCTTTTTCTCCGTAATGTACTTATTTTGTGCTGGAATTTCAGACACGCACATTTGACTGTTAACTGAATCTATTTGCGGTCACATCTCTCACACACTTGTTCTCTCTATCTCTCTCTTTCTCTCTCTCTCCTTCACACACACACACACACACACACACACACACACACACACACACATGCTCACTCACACGCAGAGCACAGACATAAGCTGTAATTACCTGAGTCGTGAGACACACTGTCTTGGCCAAGCATGACTTGGCACATTATGGAATGCTACGCGTAACAATTTCGAGATTATGTGCTATTGAATTACAATTAGACAGGAAGTGGGTAGTGCATGGCAGCGGAGTGCAGCCTCCGTGTGATCACTGGTGAAATAGCGCCGTTGGCACGACTCTCCGCGCAGTCTGAAACATGAGATGGGTGCAAGGGGCACATTAATCCAACGGGAGCTGCTTTGCATGTTTCCGTGCCAACAACTTCAGAGTGCCACATTACAGCTACAGTAACTCTGCCAGCGACACACATATGGACACACACTCACACACACATGAGACACACAGATGCGGCCACACACTGTCCCTATGCAGTAACACATCACTACAGGTTGTAGCTGAAAACAGATGAGACACCCCCTTTCTCCCCACACACAAACACACACACACACACACACACACACACACACCCGCACACACACACACACACCAAACACACGCACAATCTCACACATCAACACATTTTATCTGCCGTTAAAATTCAATCCAAGTGGGACCAATTCAATTTATTGACGTATTAAGTCCGACAGAGCAGGCTCTGGTTCTACACTGATGTGCTGAATTAATAACAACCAGATGTGGTCAGTCACAGTGTGGTGTCCCAAAGCAGAGTCACAAGGCCATCACACTCGCCATGGCACAGAACCAAATGTACCGCTTCGCATGTTTGTGTAAACTGACAGGCGTGAGCCTGTGGTGTGTGCGTTTGTGCATGTGTGTGCAGTGTGTGTGTGTGTGCGTGTGTGTGTGTGTCAGTGTGTGTGTGTGTGTGTGTGTGTGTGTGTGTGCGTGTGTGTGCCATAGTCCAGCTGAATCCCGTCTGACCCATCTCTCGCAGTCCCAGAGCATGCCAGCTGTGAGGTCGTGTCTGGGACATCAGTGGCGGCTCTGACCATTTTGTCATTCGCCTGCCGTCTACATACCAACACACACACACACACACACACACACACACACACACACACACACACACACACACACACACACACACTCCATAAAGGCAGACAAACACTGCGACCCCCCCGGGTAATCTCGACCGCTTTTAACAAAACAGGCGACTGTGTGAGCGAAGTTTTAAACGTGATACCCTCGAGTTCCCCCGAGCTGAGCAAGCAGAGGAGGGGCGGGGGGGGTAATAAAAAGACCTTTGAGGTCTCTCCACAGGACGGCCATCTCTGAGATATGAGGCGATAAAGAAAATAAAGAAATAAGTCAAAGTTGCCGTCCAGAAGGGAAATGGAGAGTGGTTGGACTGCAGATGGGGGTGAGAGGGTAGGCGTAGGGCATTATGGAGGGTGGAGGCGAGAGGGTGGGAGTAGAGGAGTGCAGAGGTGGGGGTGTTGGAGGGAAGGCGTAGGGCAGTGTGGAGGTGGGGGGGGCGGTGGAGTGCTCAGTTGGCACTCGGAGACAAGTGGAAAAGGTCAGCTGAGAGGGATGTTGCACAAACACACACTCACTGTGAAAACAGCATCAGGACAACAGCATGCAGGTAAGATGAAACACGTTCACTAAAATATACCGGTAATAAAACAAATCCCACATTCTGAGATGCACTGAAGCGAATTTCATTCTATTTTTTATCCAGGCCATTTGTTTATTTGCTTGATCATTTCTCTGTGCACTCTCCCCCCCCCCTCATAATTCACCTCACCACACTCCAATATCCCCCTCCAGCTCCACTGACCTACTTCCTATTCCTAGCTTCTTCCCCACACATTCCAAGACAATTTAGCACATCCCAGTGTACGCACACAAAGGCAGTAATTGGGGATATCTATCAAACCGCCTCCCTCTTATCATTAAGCCAAATGGGGAGTTGGCTTTCTCCGAGCAACCCCCCCAGCGCCCCCCCACGACCCCAACCCCCTCCACCCCTTTACGCCTCTGCACTCTCAGTCTATCAACAAGCGACGCGCGGCGATGTGTGTGCACCTCCTAATGTACTACCACTGCTCCCGGATCTCCATACATCTCCCCACAGCCCACGTGAAGCCAAGCACCGTGGGGAAGTGTAGAGGGGGGCGGGGGGTGGTAGTGGAAGGGGGGTGGGGGGTCTTCCCCTGACCTTTCTACATGCCTAACACTCAATAAATCCAGGAGGGGAGAGGGTGGGTGTGTGTAGGGGCTGGGGCGGGGTGAGCCCACCTCATCAGTTACTCCCGAGGAGCGGGCGGCGCAAACGAGCCGGAGGCCTAATGAGGCCCGTCATGTAGCGCATGTGTAATAAAGGCTTTATAGACGCAGCGCGCTGGGGCTGGAGGTCTTGATGCGTAGGGGTGGGGAGGGGGGGGGAAGCGTGGGGGTGGATGGGATAGAGAGATAGATAGATAGAGGACATGGTGATGGGGGTAGGATGGGGTGCGTGGGTGTGGGTGTGGGTGTGTATGTGTGGATGGGCTTCGTGCCCAACACGGCTCGCATGATTAACGAGTTTACAGAAATCCCAGGCACAAATTAAAGCTTACTCTCTCTCCCCCTCTCTCTCTCTCTCTCTCTCTCTCTCTCCCCCCCTCTCTCTCTCTCCCTCTCTCTCTCTCCATCTCTCTCTCTATCTCTGCCCCTCTTCCCATTGCCTGTCTCTGGCCTGTAATGACCATTCATCAGCATTAGACGGACCTGTCCATTCAAGCGCTCAGCAGCCATTAATACCGAGTGGCATAGCATCCCCCCCCCCCACACACACACCACCACCCCCGTTCACCAACTACCGAGCGGGGAGAGTCTGGGGATACTCGCACCCCGGTCTGCCCAAATGACTGCCATCCTTCATAAGCCAGACCCTACGGGGGGCCACGGCCCAGACAATGAAAGGTGCTGAATCCGCTCTCGTGAAACCTCTCTCTCGGTCTCTCTCTCTCTCTCTCGGTCTCTCTCTCTCTCTCGGTCTCTCTCTCTCTCGGTCTCTCTCACTCACACAGCCGGTACTCCAGAGCTGCCGCCTAGCTTTATGTAGCCAAAGGGAATTACTGACATCGCTGCCTAGGCTTGCTAATATATGCGCTCCGAGTCACAGTGGCGCTAGGCTAACACTGGCACGCTCTCACTCTCTCTCTCTCTCTCACTGCCTTGCTTACACTCCTGGAAATGATGTATGCGCAAACGCGGGGTTGATTTAAAAACTTGCGGCGAGGACGGGACTCCGCGAGTGAGCTCGGCGCGCTCTCGGTTTTTCGCGCAGTCTTCGCCGAGTAGCTTTTTCACGGTCCTTTCCTTTCGGCTAGTACCTGTGTGCATTAGCGCTCATCAAACATGCGACACCGACGGCGTCAGGCTGCCAGGAGAGTCATTACAGAGGAGCGCGACGAGATAGATGAGAGCGCGGCAACGTAAATAGAGCATTATCACAACTCATTACCCCTGAATGAGCCGGAATGAGCCGCCGCGTTCTTATCAGGCGCCGACGCCCTTATTGAATGCACCTGTGCTAAAAGGGTTCTTTGATTGAATTAAAAAAACAGAGGCAGAAAACGATGTTCCGTGCTTAACCTCTGATTATCGGACGGAACAAGACTCGCACATGCATGTAACAATGTCCATCTGGACAGCAGGAGAGGAAGGGAGAGGAGGAGAAGTGGGGGTGGGGGTGAAGAGAGAGAAAGCCTTCAGGTGGAGGTGGAGGTGGCCAAAGCTGCAGCATCACTGTGTTGTGCCTCTTTGCTTTTGGTGGATGTTTTCAGGAGTGCATCAGAGTCACGATTAACTATTTATCTAATGTAATATACATCTGCTGCCTTTCCACTCTCTAAAGACAAACACACACACAAGCACACACACACACACACACACACACACACACACACACACATATCATTGAAGTACCTCTGAGAGGAAACAACAATGGTGGATCATCAGCAATCACCCTGTCCATAATGGAACTCTCTTGTCCAAACATCCATTTAGGGGGACCCGAGGGGGCTTAAAATAACATTCCTTGTCCAGCACTGTGTATATTTAGTTGCTGCGTCCTGGAGAGATAGGGCCCGAGTGGTCCCGCCGCACTGCATAATTCAGCGTGATTTTAAGGTAAACAAGGGCTCCGCATGACAAGAGAGAGTAGCGTACCTCCACAGCCTCCCTCTCCATCCATGTTCTGAGTCAATCCCCCACAGCACCATCTCCACCACTGCTACCACCACCCCATCTCCACCACCCCCACCTCCACCCCCACCAACTCCACCCCATCTCCACCACTGCTACCACCACCACCAACTCCACCCCATCTCCACCACCAACTCCACCCCATCTCCACCACCGCTACCACCACCCCATCTCCACCACCTCCACCACCACCTCCACCCCATCTCAGTTACTGGAAATGAACACTGAGGGTCAGAGATCTCCTCCACCATTCTCACAGCAGCTCTCGTGGTTCCCGAAACGATTCGACTTGTATCGTACCTCTACAGAAGATGGCATGAAAAGGACAGGAAAAAAAACAGCTCCGAGAACTTCCGCCCATCCCCGTTCCATCACCCCCATATATCAACGTAGGTGGCAATAAAGCAGCGCTTACTTAAATGAGATTTAAGATGAGAGCTTTTCTTAATGCCATGTTATTTTTTTTTTTCAAAGTAATAATATAGAACATGGGCATGTCATTATTGGTTCGGAGTTTTTTTTATGGGCCACAGTGAGGAGAGTGTGGGTGCAAAGGGTTGAAACGAGAGAGCGAGAAAGCGAGAGAGAGATGGGGGAGATAGGGAGCGAGATGGAGGCAGATAGAGAGAGAGATGGAGGGAGATAGACAGAGAGAGAGAGAGAGAGAGAGAGAGAGAGAGAGAGAGAAAGAGAAAGAGAAAGAGAGAGAGCGATCTTAATGTGTGTGTTAATGACCGCGGGTTAGAGCGCTCCCGGCTGTGAAGATGAGATGGAGGTGAGCTAATGCATTCAGCCGAACCGCTCCCCGACCCTGATCGCGGCGTCGCCAAAGCGCTCGCACGACATTGATACAGACCCCTCATAAAAGCCATTCATCATATTGATCTCCTGTCGTTACTCTCTGCCGAAGGAGGGAAAAAAAGAAATGACAGGGGGAAGGAGGGGGGGAAAAAAACTAAAGTTCATCCAAACTGAGAAGAAGATGATGATGATGATGATGATGATGATGATGGTGGGAGATCGGGAAATGTCCTTGACAAGATTAGGCAGCGCCAGAAGGGGCTGGTTTGGAAAGTGACCAACCAGTTCGGCCTAGTTTGGTTTTCCTTCCCCTATTTTCTTCTGACATCATATCATCATATCTTCACTAAGGTGGGGTATACAGTACGTCTGAGTGACTGGAAAAGTACAAAGTACAAACACACACACACAAACACAAACACATATACACTGTCTCTCTATCTCTCTCTCTCTCACACACACACACACACACACACACACACACACACACACACACACACACACACACACACACACACACACACACACACAAAAACCCCATCTTCTTCATCTGTCTCCTCTGGTGCTTATAAAAGTCAGCCATGCCAGTTATTGATGTTGTCAGTGTGCCAGTGAGTGAGACGGAATATAACTATAAGACTCAGGAACCAGCAGGCCAAGGCCCCCTCTACCACACCCACACACACACATACACACACACACACACACACACACACATCCATCCCCCTCTCTTCGATCAGCACACAGCTTTACAGCTCTACCTACTGAAGGCTGAGAGGTCTTCAGCGATTGGAAACGGAGCTGATCCAGAGCCAAACGTCTCCAAACCAAAACAACAACAACAACAACCAAAAGCCATCTACAGCATCTCATCTGCAACCATAATCCACTGCGTTCAACACATTACACGCCCGTGCTAATAGCTCTTTACACAGACAGGTGAGGGCCACTTTACAAGGGACTGGCTGGACAGAGCAGAGTAAGCCATTCCTGTCCAAATGACACGACCCCTCCACACCTTTTCTAGCCGCCCACAGACAATCCTCTCTCTCTCTCTTTCTCTCTCTCTCTCAGTGTTGCCAAAGTCAGTGTTACAAACTGACAATATATCACAAAAGAAAGAAAGAAAACAGGATACAGCATCTCTCTCTCTCCCTCTCTATCTCTTTGCTGGGTGGAATGGACGGGGGTACTTCAGGCAGATCCATCGTTAGGACCGCTCTTTCAAGGCACACTCAAAAAGAAAAGCAGGAACACTCATCTCTGATGGGCAGACATGATTGAGTTAGCACTCCCATTTTCAAAGCGTCGCAACTTCCCAAGCAAGAGAGAAAAGCATATAAAATACAGAATATATATTAAAAAAAGGAACATGGCGGGAGATAGCTGTTTGGCAACATGTTTAGAATAGCGCGCATAAAAAAAATGTCCATTACTGGCGCGTCACGGCGCTTTTCTCTGGCAGGCGAGGCAGCCAAAGAGCTTTCCAGTGAGCGCTTCCATTAATGTCGGAGCGATGACGTGAGTCGAGGCCTGGGAAAGAGAGGACGTGGTGCATAAAAGGAGTTCTGCAGGGACTCGGTTCTGTTCTCTGACCTCTTTTGCACCGCTCAGGGTGCGGCTAACATTTACTGTAAAGGGTCCGGACAAAGGTTCTATTTCTTTTTTTCTTTTTCTTTTTTTTTGGAACAGATGACATCTGTTCACTGAAAATAAAAAAAAAGTTCTGTGCAAACTCATGAACCCAGCTTTAAGGTAACCTCCAATCAATTCGGCCTCCATCGCAGTAATATTATTTTCGATATTGTGTTTGTGACAGAGACGTGTGTGCAGTGTGCCACACGGCAATACAGACACATTTTTAAACTGGTTGCTGCAGAGAGAGAGTGGGAGGGAAAGAGAGAGAGAGGGAGAGAGAGGGAGAGAGAGAGAGAGAGAGAGAGAGCGAGAGAGAGAAATATAGCCTGGTGTCAGCCCTAATACATGCAGAGACGTGATTACTATTATCATTTCTGATTGGGCGTTTTATTGTGCTGCTCCGCGTCTGCCGGCTTGTCTGGGCGCAAATGATTATTTTGGGCCGAGCCGTAGCGGAGCGGAGTGGAGTGGAGCGGCGGTCGCGCACGGCTGAGGCTGATGGATGAGGGGACGGAGCAGACGCGAGAAGATCCAGACTCTCGCCTCCCTCCGGTGGTGACGGTGCTGCTTCCTCCGACTCCATAATTGGGGACTCCGCTTTTGATTACAGAAGTGTGTAGGAGTTGGGTGGTGGTGGTGTAGGTGTGTGTGTGTGCGTGTGTGTTTGTGTGTGTGTGTGGGGGGGGGGGCACTTTCCTCTCTTTCTCTACAGGGGAAGAAGACAATGGGAAGATTTGCTGACCGTGTGTGGTGGTGCTACGAAGTAGATGCCTCGCAAATGTAATTCCACTTGCTCCTGAATTACATTTGCTTTTTCTCCCTCTCTCTCTCTCTCTCTCTCTCTCTCTGACTCTCTTTTTCTACGTTTCGCTGACAGACTTCATTAAAAGTGTATTTGTCTCCCAGGGGAAATATGCGCCGTAGGTACAATATTTGCCATTAGGCTTCATTACACGCTTCTTATTTTCTTTTTTGAAAATCCATTTCTGAGAATCACTCGCTCCATGTAATGTACTGCACAGTCAAGCTGCGTGTTCTTTGGGTTAGGATCAGGCCCTTTCTGTGAGCTCCCGCCGACCTGCAGGCTCGCTTTGTCTCAGGCTCGCTTTTGATCAATCTTTTTGTACCATTCGATGCTTTGTTATTTCTTTACAAAAAAAACCTGGGACAACCTCAGGCAAGTACGGATGTTTGGGAATCGTTTCAAAGAGCCCTGCGGATATTTACACATACACCAGGTAAGGAGCGTAGCAAAAAAAAAAAAAACAGAAAAGCTGAATGCCTACTATATTCCATCCGAGCAGAAAATCACAACAAATGAAAGGTAGGCAATTTACCAGATTCATTTTATTCACCTCGGTTAAAGCAGTGGGTTGGAAAATGAGCTTGTTATTAATGCAAAGCCAACTGAATGGCGCCAGCAAAGCATAGAGGGGGAGCAATGCCATAAATCAAGGCCCAGGTGTTTTGGCTGTGAGGCTAAAAGATGCCACACTGATGAGCTTCGACTGCTACTAACGGAGAATAAATAAAACGCATCACACACTTATTTAGGGAATTT
>NC_084995.1:23451538-23456999 GCF_963854185.1 Sardina pilchardus | reverse complement strand
AGCCAATAATCTCTTCAACGGCAATGTGTGACCATTTGTTTTAATCATAAAGACAACAACAGCCCAACTGAATTGGCTGGCCTACCACTGGCCATTGAAATTATTGGGGGCAGTACATTCTCACTTTCTCCAATTTTATACTTTCTCTATCGAGTACCTCCATGGAAATGTGTGTGGAGAGAAAATGTTAATATGGGTGTATGCATGTGTGTGTGTGTGTGTACTGTACATGTGGGAAAGTGCATAATGTGCGTGTGTGTGTATGTGTTTATATGTTGTTGTTTTTCGCCTTAATTTTTATACATTTGCATTCACCAATATGACTGAATGTGAAATGTGTTTACCACCATTACTACATAAAGTGAAGTGTGTCCATACGGCTCATTTTCCCATTTCCACAACTTGCACCACACTTTTCCTTATTAGCCAACTTGTTTGGGCGCATTCACTTGAACAGAGAGAAGGAATCTATTTTTTGTCTGTGTGTGTGTTTATCGCGGGAAGGGGACGTGTTGTTTTGTTTCGTTTATGCTTTTTTTTTTTTACTTCTGTTTTTCCACGAGTTGTCAAATGCAATTTGCCATCTCCCCTCAGCTTTGAAATGAGAAGCGAGCGACCCAGCTGTTTACAACTGTGACACACACACATGCTGCAGCATAACACCCTCCCTGAGCTCATGGGGGTTTGCACGCGCGTGTTTGTGTGTGTGTGTGTGTGTGTGTCTGTGTGTGTGTGTGTGTGTGAGCATGTGTGTATGTGAGGGAGGGCGGGGGTTGTTGTACACGGAAGTGAGTGTCTGTGGGGGGGGGGGGGGGGGGGGGTGTAGTCAGACATAGAGCATGCCACCACTGTGGACCTCAGCCAGTACAGGCGAGCCTTTCAGGTGTGTTTTTATCATCTCTGCCAATCGACACGCTTTCATTATGTGGGTCAACTCATACCTCATACCTGTCTGATGCTCACGGATCTGTAACACAAACACTAAGCTCTCCCAGCGCTCACTGAATACATGCATTTTCAAACAGCTGATGAAACAGCAGTAAAGGGTTTGTTTTTTTTTTTTTAAAGAAGACAATCACAAGTTTGGCATTCCAGAAAGTAATATGATACGTGCTGTATATCTGAGTTCCAAAATACTAATGTGAATGTATATTTTTATGAAGAGAAAAAAAATGCAATAAAAACAGCGTGTTCCAAATATGTCAGGTCTACTCAGTCTCTAATTCAGTCTTGCTAACATGGCGCTTGCAGTACATTAGCAGCCAACCATATTACATTACCATGTGGAACATACACAATATCTATCTGAATATGTCAAACTGTAGAAAATAAAAAGTTCTTCATTAATGTATGGAACAGATTGTTTGCCTAAGGAACATCCAAGTCCAATACACTTCACATGGTTCTCTTCGGTGTTTAATACACACACACACACACACACAAACACAGGAAAACACACACACACACACACACACACACACACACACACACACACACACACACACACACACACACACACACACAGAAACACACATCAATACTCAGCCAAGGTCAAGACTGCAGACAGCTTTAGGAAAATGTTCCGAAGGATCAGTTTCAATCTGTTTCCCCATCAAGTTGTTCTCTCCCCTTCAGCGAACTCTTCAGCGAACAAACATGACCTGTCTGTCTGTGTGTCTGTGTGTGTGTGTTTCTCCGCAGCCATCTTCTCTACGGAAAACACAGTGGCAGAGTTCCACTGCCAGGATACACTGGGACGGAACAGCAGCAGCTGCAGAGGAAATGTTATTTCTCACCGCCGAGAAAAGGGAGCGTGAGATAACACGACGCCTGGAAGATGGAATCCCTGCCTGGCGTACGAGGAGCCGTGACCTTACAGAGGGACGACCCTAGCCTGCTCCGGTGTCTCCTCTTCCTCCTCCTCCTCCTCCTCCTCTTCGTCGGTCTGTCTTTCATCGTCCTCGGTGCGAGGAGAGGGGGGAAATGAACAACGAAAAGAAAAAAAAAGAAAAAAATCATCCCCCCAGAAGCTTGTTTATTTTTGTTTTTTTTCCTGTTTGGTGATCTTTGGCGGAGGACTGCGATGGAGGATGGGAGGAAGAGGAGGAAGACGAGGAAGAGGAGGAGGAGGAGGGCGAGTCCCTCGGCAGCGCCGGAAGCTTGGCTCGGTGCCACGGCGTATTAGACGCGGCCGCCGTGATTCTCCGGTCAGATGCCAGAGAAGGGGATGCCCCTCGGCGGGGAAGAGAAGAAGACGGAGCGGAAAAGGGTGAGGATAAAAAAGAAAACCCTGGAAGGAGACTGATATGATGTTTATTCTTAGAAAAGACGCCACCGGACAAAAAAATTGTGTCATAACCTACTTTTCAAGTCCGGTAATCTAATGCGCTTGAATGTGCATGCTTAACCCTCATAATAACAACAACAGGCACAGTGATTAACACATCTGAAAGGGTTACAATCCTTCACGCAACCTCAGCTGAAGATGGTTCGCACTGACGCATTCAACTTTTAATGTTTCTAAAAAAAAGAGAGAAGAAAAATGCATTTTCTGAACAAAATTGGCCTTTTTCGGCGCCCTGTCTCTTGAGCTTGTGCTACACACACACACACACACACACACACACACACACACACACACACTGAACCCATTCCAACTCCCCAATCCCATTAGCTGTGGCTTTCTACCTGGGCTCATGTATTATTGTGGGTCCAGACACGTATTTTAAGGGATTTGGCGAGGCCCTCTGAGCTTAAGTGGATCCATTATGTCATTAAATCGTCATGAATAGAAACGGCGAGAAAATAATAGCCATTACGCTCAAACAAGCAAAAGCGCGACTTCGGGTGTCGTTGATGAGCTGCTGGTTGGCGAGCCTGACATTGATCGCTCCGCTCCGGCGACAGGAGAGAGAGAGCTGCAGCGGGCGCACCTGGAGCCAGTAATGGCTCCTCACATTACTGTTGTTTTTAGCGTCAGTGTGTGCATACATGTGTGTGTGTGTGTTTGTGTGTGTGTGTGTGTGTGTGTGTGTGTGTGTGTGTGTGCATGTGTGTGCATGTGTGTGTGTGTGTGTGTGTGTGTGTGTGTGTGCGTGCGTGTTGACTTCTAACCACCCCCTTCCATCACTCACTCACTCATTTACAAGCACAATCTAACTTGCACACACTCTCTCTCTCCTACCCACCTCTCTCTCTCCCTCTCTTTCTCTTGCACACTCTCTCTCCCTCCTTCTCTGTCCCTCTCTCACTCCATCATCCCCACCATCGCTCCCCCACTCTCACTCTTTCTCTCTGACATGTCTTCAGCTCGGCACTCACCCCTGATCCTGGGTATGCTGTCCAGCCCAGTTCCGCTGTGGCCGTACGAGTGTCCATCACGGTTTCTGCAGAGAGAGAGAAGAGAGAGAAAAATGACATTAGGATTTTAGATAGATAGATAGATAGATAGATAGGTAGATAGATAGATAGATACTTTATTGATCCCCAAGGGGAAATTCAAGGTCCCAGCAGCAACATACAATACAGTGTAAACAGGAAAATACAAAGCAAATCAACAAATCAACATGACTAAAGGAGCAGACCAATATTCGTTATTGTTTTCCTCAGCTCGACGGCACGCGCCATCGCTTTGGCATCCCATGTTCTCTTAGAGACGCGGCAGAGCAGAGGTGATCCACTGTCCACACGACACGAGAAGAGTATCAGTTCCCGTGTTTGCCTCTCATGTGAAGAACAGATGTCATTTGAGATTACCGGTCAATCCATATATGGCTGTATAAGTGCTCTGGGCCCGGGTCAATCCTAATCAGCGTGGGCATCAGCTAAGGGGTATCTGTTACTGGACAAGACATCAATCCTCTCCCGGGGTCCCTGCGCCTTCCTCGAAGGCAAACACGAGGCGATGGATGGCGGTGGTGAAAGCACAACACAGGAAGAAGGCGCCAGATCAGCAAGCCTTTCCAGGACTGTGGAACATGTCAACACATGCAATCCAATCACACTTACAGTATACTGTAAGTGTTCATTTACGTTCAGTGTGAGGACTTTGTGTGCAGTGTAGGGTTGCTGTTGAAGGCATGGGGAAGCTTTGTTCTCTTGCTATATCAATCAGGAGCCTCGGTTTACTGAATGGCTTCAGCTATTGGCCACTGCAGAATCTGGCATCTAGCTATACAACCACACTGCTACCTCTCTCTTGCTCTCGCTCCATCCTTCCTCATCCCCTCTCTTGGTCTCTCTCTCCTCCCTCTCTCCCTCCCTCCCTTCCTTGCCCCCTTCTCTTGGTCTTTCTCTCCTCCCTCCCTCCCTTCCTTGCCCCCTTCTCTTGCTTAAACCACAGTCTCAAGGGAAACACTCATGCTTCATATTTGCTTCATTTACGGACACTGCCAAACAAATGTACTCTACAAACAAACATACACACACATTCACACACACACACACACACACACACAGACAGAGAGAGAGACAGAGAGAGAGAGACAGAAAGGGAAAGAGATAAAGAGAGAAAACACAAAACAAATGAGAGAGAGAGAGAGAGAGAGAGAGAGAGAGAGAGAGAGAGAGAGAGCATGAGAGAGACCCAGCATCCTCATCCGTGGACCTAACCTGCTCTGACATTCCTCACAGGATGGCGCCTGGCACATCAGACCCAGAATTTATCAGGATGTTTTGATTAATGCTGCCGTTGGTTGGCACATCGGGGGGAAAGCCGATATTGTTCCGCGTGTGCCAGTGTCGTTCTCCCGGCCCTGGATTTATTGCCGCTCTGTCTCCCTCTCTCCATCTCTCTCTCCCACTCATTCTCTGTCTCTCTCTCTCTCTCTCTCTCATTCCATCTCTCCATCTTTCTCCATCTCTCTTTTCTCTCTCTCTCTTCCCTCTGTGAGAGCCCGGATTGATGAGGACAGCAAAAAGACAGGCTGTTAAGTCGCGTAATGACAGATTTATATTAGAAAATATCATTCGGTAATAATGGACGAGTTGACGCCCGTCTGCCAATACTTCATCTCTCTCGGGTGACCCCCGCGCGCACATCTCCTCAAATCTATCCATCTAATAGCCTACTCCCCCGTGATTGGTAGCTAGCTGTTCATAAATAAAATGGATCGCCGCACTGCCATAAACCGTGGGAGTCCTGCGCCGAATAAACATTATACAACAACATCTGATGAACAGCTGGGCCTATTGATTGAGCGGCTCCTTACGGCAATTACTGTATCATCAGGCTGTTGTTACAACTGCTCGTCTCCGGGTTTAAAAAACAGGCACAACAACTGGCTGCATTCCCATGAGTTTATTGATGGTAGGGGTTATTAAAATGTGCACTTAATAGCGCAGCTCTGAATGGTATTATGGACTACTTAATTGATAACTAATGAAAGGAGATGGCATTATCGGGCTTCGCTTAAAAGCAGCGCACAGCGAGCGCGGTGTCCAATTAGAGACTGCATGTGTG
>NC_084995.1:23439038-23441538 GCF_963854185.1 Sardina pilchardus | reverse complement strand
ACAACGCGTTAGATTAAACACAACACACTGGCTCAGCTGTGTGCTACACAAACAGCTTCTGAGAGAGGACATTTTCCCCCCTGTGTCCCACGTATGAAAGAGGTAAAGAAGGACTAGAGTGTCTATCCAACCCTGCCACTAAGGGCAGGGAGTACAGACACCATTTTTGTTTTCACAAAGCCCAGGCACACAGAGTGCAGTCGGTGCACCACAGAGTGAAAAGGCCAAGCAAACCAACACAGTGCCGTGTCACTATTCTGTCATTGTACCTCTGAATTCCTCATAGATAGAATACACTACCACCCAATAGGGCACACACACTAATGAACAGGTCTATCTCCCTCTCTCTCTCTCTCTCTTTCTCTCTGCTGTGTGTGTGTGTGTGTGTGTGTGTGTGTCTTCTCTTCTCTTTTCCTCTGCTCTCCCTTTGTCCCTGTCTTCCTCCTTGGCTGTCTCCTCCTTCCCCTCTCCTCTTGTCCTCCCCTCCCCTTCTCTTCTGCTCCTGCCCCCTCCTCTCCTCTCTTCTCCTCTACTCTACGGACCCCTCCACTTCTCCACCCCCTCTCTTCTCCTCCTGCTCTCCTCCTTGAAGCTCCTTCCCCTCTCCTCTTGTCCTCCCCTGGTCTTCTGCTCCTCCCCCTCTCCTCCCTTTCTCTTCTGCTCCTCTCCTCTCTATCCCCCTCTCCTCCTCCCCTCTCCTCTCCTCTCCCACTCCCTCCCCCTCCTCTCCTCCTCTCCTCTCCTCCTCTCCTCCTCTCTGGAGTGGTGTGCTGCTGAGGGGCTGCCTGTGCGAGTCAGGGCCCAGTGATGAGTGGCAGCCCAGGAGGATATGCAGCGGATAATGAGTGCAGCTACCGCCACACACCCACCATCAGGGACCAGCCCATGTGTGTGTCTGTCTGTGTGTGTGTGTGTGTGTGTGAGTATGTGAGTGTGTGTGTGAGAGAGAGAGAGAGAGAGAAAGTGTGAGTGTGAGTGAGTGTGTGTGTGTGTGTGTGTGTGTGTGTGAGAGAGAGAGAGAGAGAGAGAGAGAGAGAGAGAGGAGTGAGTGAGTGAGTGAGTGTCTCTGTGTGTGTATGTGTGTGTGTGTGTGTGTGTGTGTGTGTGTGTGTGTGCCCTAACATGTGTATGTATATGGGAGAGAAAGTGAAATATAGAAGGAGAGAGAGAGATCAAGGATGTGAATATGTTTGAGGGCAGTGGGAGGGTGCTTATGACAGTGTGAACGAGAAAAGTGGGAGGGTAGAGAGAGAAGGAAAGTGGGAGAGAAAGAGAGAGGAGGGGAACGAAAGAGTATAGGACTATGTGAAAAGGGGCATGTGCTGCTATATCTGTACATTCACACAAGGTGTGTTTGTGTGTGTGTGTGTGTGTGTGTGTGTGTGTGTGTGTGTGTGTGTGTGAGAGAGGAGAGAGAGAAGCCATGTCAGGATGTGTACCTATCAGAACAAGGGTATATATTTATATACACCCTGTGCTTGTGGGAATGAGGAAAATATAAGCACCAGCAAGAGAGAATGTAAATACTGCAGACCAATTCTGAATTGGAAACGTGATAAGAAAACTAAGCATACCAAGTGTTTGGAATACCGTGTGCATGTGTGTGTGTGTGACTGTGTGTACAGTATGTGTGTGTCCACTAATTGCAATAACAGGAGAGTGTTAATACAGTGTAATACAATACAGTGAAAAGCAAATGTTGCTTATTATAGTGCATGAAAATGCACTATACTGTTATTCCAAGTTTTCTTATTCTTATTATTCTTCTTCTAACGTGTTTAATGCAGCTTCAACCGTTTAACGTAGAAACTTCATTCAAACGTTGTTGCGTAGGTCTTATTTAGGACATGTGTGCTTTGTATGTTTCAACTTTGTAACTTTTATACTTTTTAAACTATAAATTAAAAACTATTAAAATTTCCCCATAGACTTAACATTGGCCTCTATGACATCACAATCGGGTCGTTAAGCAATTAGAATCTTATGCCAGGTGGCCAGCCCCACCTGCAACAGCTCTCTTTCTCTCTGGCTTTAAGCATACAGTCTCTCAGAAGACTACATATCCTGTTAACTGTTTCCTCTGTCCACAACTGTTTCAAAATAAAAGTCCTCACTGCAATAATACACTATTAAATAATTTAACCATTGAAATTACTCAACTATTGAACTGTTCAACCATTCCAACTGTCAGTTATCATCAACTATGCCTCCAGTCAACTACATGAAACCTCCATGTACCTGGCAACCAACATAGCAACCATTAAAATTAAGCGTTTATGACCGTTTCCATAGCAACCAACATGATTTTACTACAGTAACTTCTTTATTCCTGATAGTGGCCACCATGGATACCCTATCAACAAATGTTTCAAAATAAAAGTCCTCACTAGCAAGTTAGCTAGTTAGCATGGTTAGCATAGTTAGCATTGTTAGCATTTTTAGCATAACTGCAAAAAATCATCAACTAAGTTAGCTAATCAACCTGGTTAGCATTGTTAGC
>NC_084995.1:23421538-23434038 GCF_963854185.1 Sardina pilchardus | reverse complement strand
CGTGTCCCTCATTTTTACACACAACCTCACCAGTATGCCAGATGCCTACACACTTAATATATATGACCAAGCACCTGAAACAGCTGTACAGGATTTATCATGTGCCATTTGTCATTCAGTAACCTGCGTAAGCTCATAACAGAACAGCCTAGCATAAAGAACTGCACGCGCCATTAACTTTCGAGAGTAGGTCAGTCTGCCACATTGGGTTCTTCAGCGGCCTGTCACCAGAAAGCCATTTTGTGTTGAAAGTCAAACGTTCGCAGCGAAAACACGCCTTTGGCTGTTCACGTAGTGTGTTTACATGAACAACAGTGCTAAGCTAAGCTTATTAACACGGGGAAGGTTAATACAGTAATCTCCCACCATGTTTTTGTGAGCGTTTGTGTGTGTGTGTGTGTGTGTGTGTGTGTGTGTGTGCTTTCGTGCACTGCAGTGCTCTCAATCCCCTGCTGACAGTGGAGCCTGACTCCACAGGTATCCCACAATGCACCCCATTAGCTGCTGTTGTTCAGATTGAGATAATCAAACCTGTTTTGCTACCAAAACATACCCTTGGTCTTTTGTCCTGAGCGTAATTCTGCATTTCGCCGAAAAAAACAATTTTTCAGCCAACTGACCAAGAATGAATAAATTGCCTGACGCCTTTACAGTGCTTTTGTCAACACCCAAGAGTCTCATACATGGCTCAGGACTCACCTAATTGCAATCAATGCAATACCACTGACTAGAGAATGCATTAGCAGCCATTTTGTTTCAGTGCGCTCAACGCACAGTAGCTTGAGTGGAGGTGTGCACTGCAGGCAGGTAATTAGCTGCATGTCTGTGTTAGGCACCAAGTATGTGACCTTTACATGCTAACTAGCTTGTTCTGTGGACACCCAAGCAACCAACCCAAGTCCCAGTGGCTCTGTAATTAAGCTTGGTTGTTAAGGCATCACACCTTCAGGCATGCTCAATGTATTCAGTCCACTCTGGTCCACTTTAGAGCCGGAGAAACAGCCGTCCAGACACCTTCTTTGACGTTCCATCACCTCTCCATTCACATCCCATCAACGGCCCACTCAGGGGAGATGTGCATTAGAGAGCAGCGTGCACACAGAGGAGAACTCGGCCATTCTTCAGAGAGCACACGTTGTGCCTGTTCAGTTTTGAAAGGCGCTAAACCCATGCGAGCTGAGGCTGAGCACGTATTGTAATCGGCGTAATGTCAGCGCCTTCTCACCGGTAACGTGCAGCAGCACCCGAACCTGAAGGATTCATTCACACATCTAATCCTTAATCTGGATTATACCTGCTCTTAAAAAAAATGCAGATCATTTTCACCCTAAAACAGACATGTGCTGTCATTGACACAACACAAAATGTAATCAGGCACCTTCCCCATTCCATTCGTTGCACAAAATCATGATTTTTTTTCACAATACCGCCATGAATGCATATGCAAAACTCCCATATGCACGGTTGATTGATACCTACTGTGCCATGTTTATAGGTACAGGCACAATGAAATGTCACCTAAAATGAGCTCGAACATGTCGGCATACAGTATCTGCCGTCTGTCCTCATTCTGAAATGAATCAGGCAAATGGAACTCAACTAACAGAAACTCGATTTCCACTCAGGACTACATTTCCTGCTGCTGCTGCCGCCCGCTGTGATATTAGCCAAAATAACTTATTACACACCTATGTGAGCACCACTCCTAAGAGCAATCCCTCTGCCACTTCAGCTCCAATAACTCTGTGTTGTACAATTAACTGAAGAGATGTTTCTCTGTGGTGGCAAGGGCCAGAGTTTTTCATTACTGGCACACAAGACTGTCTGCCAGGCCTTGAGTGTGTGTGTGTGTGTGTGTGTGTGTGTGTGTGTGTGTGGACCCTTGAGAAGTCCCAGGGGAAGAGCCTAGAGGCGAGAATCTCTCCCCACAATTAACTAGGGTAGTAAAGGTCTTGCTACCACAACGGCAGCCAGGAGAGCTACAGCACCTCTGTGTGGAGTGGAAGGACGCCTGTGGAGTTGAGCTGTGCTGTGCTATCCTTCTCTCTTCCATTTCTATATCTCTCACTCCGAACAATTATATATATATATATATATATACAGTACATATTGGACGACAACATTGAACTTCCTGTCCATATGAAGGGAATGTGTGAGAGAGGTAGACAAGGACACCGGAGTGGTGCAGGAAATAAAAATCTCTCTCTCTCTGTCTCTCTCCACAGGGTTCAACACAAATCTTTTATTCCACAGTTCATTCTCAGTGAGTCTTAAAAATACTTGATCTCCACTCGTCTTTCTTTTACAGTCAGACTCACCATGCAAAGCCTGGGCCTCATACAATGTGTGCTATGGAGGAGAGGTAGAGTGGTGGCTTTTAATGAAATAGCTGCATCCATAAGAGCATGTGTATTACTCTGAACAGGACCTTGAACACACATACAGTATATTCAGCTTGGGAATGCATGGAGACCAAGAGAGTTTGAGGCAGGTGGTTAGGGGGATGTGTGTGTGTGTGTGTGTGTGTGTGTGTGTGTGTGTGTGTGTGTGTGTGTGTGTGTGTGTGTGTGTGTGTGTGTGTGTGCGTGTGTGTATGTGTATGTGTATGTGTATGTGTGCCTGTGTGTGTGTGTGTGTACTGTATGTGTGTGTGTGTGTGTGTGTGTGTGTGTGCAGTGACTATGAGGGGTGTTCCTCTCCTCTCGTAACCAGATGAAGATGTTCTCCGGGAGAAGTGGCGCCGGAGTCGTAAATCAGAGGATCCACGTCCGGACGCGGCTCATTGCTCCACACAGTGTACGTATCGCTGCACCGCCCCACCACTGAGCTCCCGCAAAACAAACACACACACACACACACACACACACACACACATATGCATGCACACAAACACACACAGAAGTACAGAAACACACAAAGACACACACTCTCAGAGACGAGAACAAACATGTACACAGACTTAATACACACACACTACACACAGACACTCATGTACACACAAAAACTCTACATAATGCCCGTGCACACAGAGACACACTGGCACACACACCCAAAACACCTATTCACCATACACACACACACACACACACGCACACACACACGCACACACACACACGCACGCACGCATGCACACACAGCAGCATCTCTGATAGTTCTCCCCTTTTATGCCCACTGAGTGGCCACTGGGCCCTGAAGTGTGGGCGTGTTGAAAAAGCCCGGTGCTTTCTAACGATACTGACCAAGGCTACACACTTGAGTACAACACACATTTCGTGTGTGTGTGTGGGTGGGCATCTCTGTGTATGACTGAGAAAGACAGAAATATAAAGAGAGAGAGAGAGAGAGCGAGAGAGAAAGAGAGAGAGAGAGAGGGAGACAGAGAGAGAGAGACAAAGGTGTAGGTGTAGCGCTGGCCTCCTGATCACGTCTGAATGTTCTCCGCGTCCGCAGCTCCGCGGTAGATAAACACCGGGAGCACTTGATGTATCAGAGAGGGCGTCTTGAGTAATGGGCCCGGGGCTGGAACAATCCCTTTCAAGAAAATGGAATTCTTAAACGCGGCTCCGCTTGAGGCTCCTGAGCGGCCCAAGGACGCGGAGAGGCCGAGGCCTCTATCGGAGGCGACGGGGAGAGCGCGCGCTCTCGACGGGATGAAATACGATGGCGTGGGCAGGTAGGCAGGTATAGGCACTTTTTGCACCCTCGATTCCAAGGAGAAGCCTGGTCACCGTGTGATGGCTGTTTATTTTCGGGCGGAGGCAGAGGCACCTCTAGTAGTGCCTTTATAAGTCACACGGAGCGGAGCGGGCAGGCGGGTGGAGGAAGGAAGCCAGCCAGGCAGCGTGTGTGTGTGTGTGTGTGTGTGTGTGTGTGTGTGTGTGTGTGTGTGTGTGTGTGTGTGTGTGTGTGTGTGTGTGTGTGTGTGTGTGTGTGTGTGTGTGTGTGTGTGTGTGTGTGTGTGTGTGTGTGAGTGAGTGAGTGAGTGAAGCAAAGCGGGCCATCCAGGTAGGCGGAACACTCAACCTCCCCCCCCTGCACACACACACACACACCAACCCCTATGCTCAGTCCTAGAGGGCCCACACAAATAACTCACCCCCCCCACACACACACACACACCCCACCCCCACCCTTGGTCTCTCTACAACAGGAGTGCTGTGATGCGATGCGCTGCGGTGCATGGGGGTGGTTGGCGATGCTCAGGTATACGACGGCCCTTTCTCAGCGCTGCTGTCTGGCCTCCTCCTGACGTTTGGGCTGAGTTTATTGACTGTGCAATCTTCTCAAAGGGCATTGAGAGCATCTCCACACACACCACCTCCTGAGTGACCACACACACCACCATACTAGTGGATGAGGTGAGGAGCCAACAGCGTGAGTCTCCTAGTGGTACATGCTGCTAAGCATAACCTTAAAATGATTTTGCAACAACATAGACTTCCCACACTCTTGAATTTCCCCTTGGGGATCAATAAAGTATCTATCTATCTGTTATCTAGATTTTTTTTTATTTAATACTTTTTGCTACATGGTCCAAATGATGCTTAATATGAAATCTAACAGAATAGCTAGTGCTTGAAGATGCCGACAGGCTGGCATGGTGTGAGATTCTTAGTGAAAGGTACATTTCCAGCACCTACAGTCCCAGCCAATGCTCGTTCTTTGGCCACATGGCGTAGCTTAAGGCAAATATGTTAATCTTCAAATCCAAGAGTGAAGAATTTGACCGTATTCCATATTTCTCATGCTGGGATTACTATTGGGTTTCAATAGCATTCAACACGCTGGGCAATCGCCCCCCAGACGTTAGAAAAAGTCCTTCTCTCCCCGGCGAAGGCCGTCTCCATGGCTTGCAGTGGAGCGTTTCGGGCAGTAAGGTCGTGCCAAGACAGCGTGGCATGTTTACCGAGCCCTCACATGACGCCTGATTTGGAGACAGAATTCTAGGATAAGGAATCTGTTTGAACTGCAAACAGAAACGCTCGTGTCCGGGCGCCATGGAAAACAGATCTCTGCCTCAACACCCCCCCTCCCCAGTCCCCACACACACACACACACACACACACACACACACACACACACACATACACACCACCTCCACCACCACCCCTTCACCCCTCCCTCACAAAATTGCTTTGAGCTGCTGTGGAACAGAAGGTGATCACCCCCCCCACACACACATACACACACACACACACACACACACCTCAGTGATATGCCAGCACCAGTGGGTCTGCGGGCTGGTCGGGTTGAGGGGAGAGGGGGGGGGGGATACAGCTGAGCGGCCACCTCTGCCCTTTCCAAAACACAATTAAGCCCAGCGCCGCAATTCCTCACGGCACATTTTGTGTCACAGCAGGCAGGCGCGGAGGGGCCCGCAGACACGGCTACAAGCGAGACTTACTGACAGATTAACCTTTAGCTCAGCCAAAATAATACAAAAAAAGAGAGAAAAACTCGCTCCCTAAATTTGTTTTTCGCAAATTTCTTCTGTTACCCCCGTGACAGGGGCAGGGATGGCAGTGCCGCTGGGACTGAGGAGGAGGGTGGGGGGAGTTTGTGGTCTGACAGATTGCTATTTCTCATCATTTTGGTTTTCGGAGTGTGTTTTCGGGCTCTCAGGGGCCCCTTATTTGCGTTGGCAGAGTGCCGCTGAGAAGCCCAATGCAAAACGCCGCTGGAAAGGCAGACAGGCTAATCTCAGAGGCTACACTGCACTGGGGTTTTTTTATCTGTGTGTGTGTGTGTGTGTGTGTGTGTGTGTGTGTGTGTGTCTGTTTGTGTGCGTTCGCGTGTGCATGCAGGAATGCCTCGCTGTCACCACTTGCCTACAATTGCACATGTCGTTTATCTTGTGTGCGACAGACTAAAGTTCCCAATCCTCACGCCGTAATGTTAAAGCCATTTACAACGGGAGCGCGTTTCGCCCGAGCTGAGGAATGGAGCCACCGAATGGCGGTAATAAATAACGGGGCCGCGGCCACCGGGCCTGTAACGCTTTACACACTCGGCGTTATTGGCCTGTAACCGGGGGAAACAGAAGGCTCGACTGCCCGGTAAACTCGCAGTGGTGCGATAGGTCATCTGCAAAACAGGCCGCGTGCCATCGAGTGACCGGAGAGAGAGAGAGCTACACGGAAGTGCAACACACAATAGCCGCCGAGGAAGAAGGAAAAATATGAGGCATTTTTGGCCGGTGACAAATGCGCCCCCTTCTCACATGTTGAGAAAATCAATAGTGGCTTATCGATGAAAAGCCGCGGCGCCACTCAATTACGGCAATTATGTTCGCCTACACAATAACAACAGTCCAAAGCCTCCCTTTTCTTTCAGTTGCTTTCTGCTAATGGAAAAATAAATTGGAGCTCTGTCAGGTCTGCGGAGTTGACTCTGGTAGACGTGACATGACAGACATTGTGCATCACACGCGGGCCGAGGCCCATAATTTAGCCCCCCGAGATTGCTCTTTGCATCAACCCCCCCTGTGTTCTTTTTAACTCGCCGGCCGTGTATCCATTGTACGGCCGCCCGAGCTAATTTAGCCGGCGAAACGACAGCGGCTTCCAGCAGCCTTTTCCGGTTTCGCCCCGTCAGCCACAATCTCCCGTCGCCGTGTTTAAATGACTTACAAGGCAGACGACAGAGGTAACGGCAGCATCCTCTTTGTGTCCTATTGTGCGGAGTGAATAACACAGCGCAAGAGATAAGAGTGACAAAGGGGAAACGCGCGGAAAAGGGCATTGGCAAGTTTAATTCAACAGAGTCGCGTCGGCTGCCTTTGTCTGGGGCCCGGGCGCCCTTTAGAATCCTGGCGGCTGCCGTTAAATGAAACAGCGGCCTTGAACGGCGAGAGGCTAACGCTCTCTCCAAAAAATCAACGCTAAGAGGTGGTCGAAGGACACAGCTTCGTCCCACCGCTCTGCCATCGGCACATCCGCATGCCCCGTCCCGGCTGCGCGTCGGAAACGTTGGCAGGGTGAAAAACGAGACCCCCCCCCCCCCCCCCCCTCTTTTGCATGCGATGCTGACGAATGCATGTCGGTGGTCAGTGGTGAAGGCTTCCACACCGAGCGTGACGTGCTCTTGGCAGACGCTTGGCTCCGCAGCGAGGCCCCAGACACAGCACATGCCTGCCGCTATACGCCAGAGAGCTCCGAGCAACCCGGGAAAACCGAGACGACAAAACAGAACGCAGCTCTGGTACCTCGGCGTGTGTGATTTCATTACCGCGTAAAGAAATTTGATTAACCTATCATACTGTTGCTATAGACACGCACCGTTGCTGTAGGGCAAGCAGCAAAGAGGGAAAAAAAGCGTTTCAGTTGTTCGTGGAGAAACATGATTAAAACACAGCTTTATCCTAAACCCTCACCATCTCACTGCATGGTTTAAATAGCTATCAACAACTTTGCGCTGGGTTTGTGCATTCCCAGAGGGTCGGATAAAAAAAAAAAATGAGAAGCCTAGAAACATTACAAACGTTTCCTGAGGGCACTGAGACTGGCCTTGGCTTGAAGAATGAGCTTCTAAAAGCGAGGCAAACTTTGAGGTAAATGTCACTGGATGTCTGTAAGATGTTTCACCAGTCGCCATTTTTTTTCCGTGGCTATTCCCTCAGAGAGGTTGCAGCAGCGGTCTGGTCCAAGTTTCTGCGCAGCCTCAGCAAGTTGGAAAGCATCCTGATTTTTGGTCTTAAATAAATTGGATGGCTGTTGATACAAGGTGGAGTTGAGGAGGAAGAGGAGGCGAGGGAAAAGTAGAGCCGACGCACAAACACAAGATACCGATACACACACACATACACACACACTTTCACAAGGACTTCTCAGTTTTCCTCAGAGCAAGTGCCTAACACTGGTCTGATTACAATGAACTATGAGCAAACTCAACCTACTCTTGGCAACAATGCACCCTTACAGTTAAAAAGTCTGTGTGTGTGTGTGTGTGTGTGTTTATTCTCCCTTCCCTTCATATCAAAGAAAGGTGTACCAGACCTGGAAATTACTCTGCCAACACAAACAGGGCTGACAGCTGCAAGCCTTGGCACCACGTCAAACTCTTTTAGCAAGTCTCTGGATCCAGCGAGTTGGATTTTGTGTGTGGGGGCGTATGGGTTTGGCTGTTTGTGTAGCTGTGTGTGTGTGTATGCGTGAGTGTGTGTGTGTGTGTGTGTGTGTGTGAGAGAGAGAGAGAGAGAGAGAGAGAGTCTCATGAATAATCATCTCTTGCTAGGATAATTAGCCTCTTAGGGGCCTGTCCTCGGTTTGCACATGGTGCTGACATTTGCAGCGGACACCCGTGTGTGGCTCCAGCGGTCCAGCGGGAGCGGAAGCAGAGGCAGCCTGTACCTGGACCACCCCATCACCACCCCACCACCCCACCCCAGAGCGCTGGGCTCTCTGCGTCTCCCCAGCGTAGTTATAGCCCACCCACACACACACAACCCAGCTCCTATCAGCATAGCTCCAGTATAGCTTATGTGTGTGAGTATGTGTGTGTGTGTAGGTATGTGTAGGTGTGTAGGTGTGAGAGTGTGTGTGTGTGTGTGCCAGGGGTGGTCCACAACTCCGGAGTTCTGTCTGGCTGTGGGTTATGATTCAACTGTTTATTAACCATTGCTTCCCTCCTGACCCGTGGCAGTGTTGATCACAGCACCTTGGAGACGCATCAAATGCCAGCCGAGCAACACAACTCACACGCAGTCCATTTCATATCTTTCTCCTGCACAAGAAAAAAAAACCCTTCATTCAGCTATGGAAAAACAAGTCTGACGTTGAGGGACTACAATTCCCATAATGCATTAGGGGGAAGGAGAAAGCGAAATATCAGTTGTTCCCTCTCAGGGTGTTCCGCCAGTGTGAACAATGACTCTGCGGCCTTCGTCGTCGTGGAGTTTTGCATTATCTGCCGCTCACCGGGGAGACCTCGCCTCGCCACGGTAATGGCAACAGACCCTGAAGCATGAGCTCTGAATACAGTTTAAAAACAGGAGACAAAGAGAGAGAGTAGAGAGAGAGAGAGAGCGAGAGAGAGAGAAAGAGAGAGAGAAGGAGAAGAGAGAGAGAGAGGGAGAGAGGGGAGAGAGAAAAAAACATAATGGAAGTGGGGATTTGGTGTGTCTGACGGGGAATGGAGCGGCTTTGCCTTACAGACAGTGTCAGCCAACTCAGGGCCACGGATTATAATAGACTCACTTCAACTAAAAAGCAGCACACCCTACCAACACAATCCCCTACACACACACACACACACACAGATGCCAACACACACACACACACACACAGGTTATAAAACTACAGGTTCTAAAATGGATAGCATTTCTGGTGCTATCAGTGTTGGAGCTTTTTAGACTGTATTAAGATACTGGCAAATGTCCTCCGAGATAGATATGAGACAGCATGATGGACAATATGAGATAGCGAATCGTAGTAAAGAAGACAAATCGAGCCTTGGCTGTTACGGGTTATGGCTGCAAACAAATGTGCCCTTGCCTATTTAGTGTTTCTATGACAGCAGTATAAAGAGGATCCATTCCTAAATGTCTCCAGCACTCAGGGACACTCTGCTGGTGGATGGGGCTGGTGCTCTAGGTGTATTGATTGTTTGCTCATGAAGGCACACACACACACATTTTCTCACTCATTCACTGTCGCTGACCCACACACACACACACACACACACACAAACACAAACACACACAACAGACATGCATGCACACAGATGGCCACACAAACATGCTCACGGGCACGTACACACACACACACACACACACACACACACACACACACACACACTCACACACCCACACACACACACACACAAATCAGCGTGATCGATTGAGAGGTGATGCTGTGACCGCTGCAGCACTCTCTCCTCTCCATCCGATATCTCCCCAACATCATTGGCTCGGCCGGCCCGCCACACCTGACAGCCAGCAGCCATCTGCCCGCAGATTTAATGCACTGCCTAAATGCAGCCCTGAGATCAATAAACAATTATTCCCCCCATCCCCGTCCCCTCACCCCTCCTTCATCTCTCTATCTCTCTCTCACTCTCGCTCTCTCGCTCTCCTGGCCGGAAATGCTAACGCTCGCTCTATCATGGCATCAATAAAGACCTGATCTGTTTGTTTTCATTAGGGAGCCATTTTCGCCAGGACAGTCTACCATGCCCCAACACACCCATACGTGTATCTGCACACTGTCAAAAACACACACACACACACAAATACATACAATGCCCCCATGCACTGTGGCATAATCAATTTCTAAGACGCTTTTGTGGCATAAACGGAAGTTAGTGCAAAGTGCATTAGGAGACCTATTGTTGGGCTAATGACAGCAGGATAAAGATTCTGCCAGAGTATCTGCTAAAGACGTTTTCAGGTCTTATGAGTCACTGATGTGTCACCTTGGAAAAGGTTCACTGAAATAACTGCTACTGTCAAATTGCTATTCATGCAATCAGTGTTTTCATTTTAAAAGGTATTCTGCCCTCATACAAAATTAATTCTGTGCAATGTCCCTCTGAAAGTCAATGTTCTTTCAGTTCAATTTGATGGCTTGTTGGCTGCCAAATTGAAAACTAGTCCAGATAGGACAAAATGTATTTTGACTTGTTGTCCTTTTTAGCATAAAGATGGCATAAAGATGGCTTAAATTGTAGCATAATTACTTTGAATGCATTCCCATCAGAAAATAGCTTATCTCCACTCTTTACAATAAAGAAAATGCCTTCTGAGCTGTGAGAAAAGTTCATCAAGTACAACCCAACCATGGCACTATGCAAACACAGGATGTCAAAGTTAATACTTTTTGTCAGTGTGGTTTTAGGTGTACTTTCTGTTCCTTTATTCGCAAACCCCCGTCTTTCAGTTAGATTCCGAGGTGTGCTCCATGGTGTGGTATTTGTGGCGTGCGACGTCATCGCAGTACATGGCTTGTCATGCATCAATCAACAGCTCTTAGAAAAACAATCGGCCACATTCTCTTTAGACTGCTGGAATTCTTGGCGAAAACTTAAAAGTGACGCTATAACATTCCCCAAAGACCATGATTGAGGTTCATTCTTTTTTCATACTATAGACTCATTTGTGAAGGAAAATTTTATGTTTATTTTGGAAACATGCTGAAGTCTAATGTAAATATTTAGAGCTAAAAAAGAGTATGCTTTAACTAACTTTGACAGGTTGCTGCCTCAAAAGGGAAATTCCTCACTAATTACTCCAACTCATAATTATGTACAAGGAATACCTTCACACGGAAACGTGTTAATATGTCAGCACGACTAAACGTGTGAGATAAATAGAAAGAGCGCGAGAGAGAGAGAGGGAGAGAGAGAGAGAGAGAGAGAGAGAGAGAGAGTGGGGAAAAAAAAGTTTAATCCTCCTTAGATGGAGCGGATTTGGCTTTTTTTTTTTTACGGGAGCGCTATCTAATCTGCCGTCCTCGGTGACACCTGTGCTGATGTGTGAAAGCAGCGCGGCTGAGGCGGCCCGCCATTCCACCGCTTCGCCCTCCTCCGCACTAATCCCACTCTCTGTTCGAGAAGACAGGAGCGAGTGGATTAGAGCTTCCGTGGGAGCCGAGGCCCTCCGGCAGGCCTCGATCCGCTCGGCAGCGCCGCTCGCCTCCACTCCTCCACGGACAGGTCTTAAAGAACCGAGCGCTAGCTAAAGAGGGAAGAGGCTGGTGAGCGCCTAAGGTGAGCGCCTGCTCTCCTAGCTAGCACACTAGCGCACTCACACCCACACATGTAGTTGTGTGTGTGTGTGTGTGTGTGTGTGTGTGTGTGTTGAGAAGGGGGCTCAATGGAGCCGCAGCTGTAGCGTAAAAAAGGCCTGTGCAAGGTGCAGCTCGGCTTAGCTTAGCTTAGCTTTGATCAGACGGCATATTCCCGCGTTAGCCATTAGCGTACACGGCGTTGACCTTGTGGGAGAGATTTGTCCGTGTACGTCTCCGAGGGTCCGCCGGGGAAGGGAGAGTGAGCGAGCGAACACGTGCGGGGCATCATCGAACAGGATATCTGCCGGCGGGATCTGTGCTCAGATTAGCCCTGTAATGATTCCTTTTTAGCCCTGATACGCCACCTCCCACCTCACCATGGCAACGGGCCACGTCTCACCTTATCCCTCGCCAACACACGCACGTCTGAACACACAGCCTCTAAATGTTATCAGCTCTACAATGAAGGGCAAACACACTCGTAGCGTTTAGACAAAGACGGGAAAAAGCGGAGAGCAAATAGCCGTCTTTAGCACTTTAGCAACATTTCAGAAGTGGCTCGCCATTCACAGTCTTGGTGGTGCAGTCAATTCATTTTGACTTAGAGTAAAATTCCATTAGGGGGATTCGGTGTACACGTCTAATTCACAGCCGCACTGCTGCAAGTAAACACTGACATCACGGTCGTCACGGTGAAGGATGACCTCATTGCACTCTCAGTTGGGGCTGAGGGTTGGGGAGCGCTACCCCTGCTGAGCCGAGTCAAAAGGCAACACA
>NC_084995.1:23381538-23411538 GCF_963854185.1 Sardina pilchardus | reverse complement strand
GAGCGGATCCGCTCCAATTAGCATGAAAACGCCGCAAAGAGCCCGTGATTGGACACCAGAAGGTTCTCCTCCACCTCCAGCTACACCCCACCTCCACACCCCCACCCCAAACCTCCTGGCACATACGGCAAGATGGGCCTGTAATTTGCTCCTGTAGGAGGGCAAAAGCAGCTAAATCTTTTGATGTGTGGTTGCGGAGAGAGAGAGACAGAGACAGAGGGAGAGAGAGAGGGAGAGAGAGAGAGAAAGGAAGCTATAGGGGGTAGGGCAGAAGAGAGAAAGAAAGAACGAACGAAAGGAAGAAAGAAAGAGAAAGCGAGAGCGTGAGAGAGAGAGAGATGGGGCAGAGGAGAGTGTGGGGGTGCCTGTGTAGGGAGCGTGTCGAGATGAAGGAGAGGGGAAGCAGAGGGAATTCATTAAATTCCTTCTCTGCCAATAAAGCTGATATCTGACACGGACCCTTTCATCCAGCGCCTCATGTAGCAGCCGCAGCAGCAGCAGCAGCAGCGGTGCAGCACTCAAACGCTCCGAACGTGCTCTTGTTCGCATCATGTCAGAGCCCATTTGTCTGCATGCATGAAGATCATCATGGAGGTGCTTACACCCTTGTCCACTTTAGTCTACACGGCTGTTCATTAGCCCGTCCCCTGAGGGGAAGTCATCAGCGCAATGACTGAGTCCGTGTCCTCATCAGAGACAAAAAAGAGAGTTTTTTGGGGGCTTCTTTTTTTTTAGTGGAGGGGAGGTGTGTGGGGGGGGGGGTTCGATGACGGAATCCGAATCTGGCAGAGCGCCAGACGCCAGCGTCTTCCCGAGTGCGTGGGATTAGCCCGCGTGCGTCTGCGGGGGATTAGGAGAGCGGAGGAAGCCATGCCGTTTCAATTAGGCCGACCAGAACGGCGCATTTCCAAACAGGAACTCAAAAGAGTTGGGAAGAGAGAGAGGGCCAAAAAAAAGAGACACCCTCATGCATTTCCTATGAGCTCGGCTAATGCAGTAATTTAAGAAATGTGTGCCACTGTCGCCCGTCATCAGCGACCTCCGCTCAGACAAGAGACATTCGCCCACGTGCAGTGCATCATGGGAAAACACTTTCCCACGTGAAAAAAAAACCAAAAAAACTAAACAAAAAAAAAACTAAATCCCCTCTCTCCTACGGAGAACCATCTCCGAGACAACCCTAAAGCTGGAGACAGCACACAGCCGAGCGGGCAAGGTTAATGGAAGCGCTGCACGGCAATTAGTCACTAATCAGATGTGGACGCCCGCCCGCCCGCCTCCCTCTCCCACATCTGTCCCGGAGCACAGCTCCAAAGACGTATGGATAGATACTGTACACACTGAGGAGAGTGAACAGTGGCGGCGATGGGGGTGGTGTAGGGGGGACGGGGGTGGGGGTGGTGTGGGGGGGGGGGGTGGAGGCGGGTGTAGGGGGGGTAGGCGGTGGTGGGTGGGGAGGATGACAATAGCCGGGGTGATCCTTGCCAACATGCAAATGCACTGTTTGCATTTCTGCTGATGCGGTGTGGGGACCGGCCTCAGCAGCGGTTTTTCCCTTGCAAGGTCAGACAGATATAAAGGGAAAACACGGGCCGGGACGGGCCGGCCACACCGCCTCACAACCGCCTCACACCGCCTCCCCTCGCCTGGCCTGGCCTTGCCGGCCTCTTACGCATGCAGGACACTGCAGCAGAGAGAGAGGGACAGAGAGAGAGAGAGAGAGCGAGAGAGAGAGAGGGACAGTGAAGGCCACTTATTAGGGCCAGCAGACCTGACGGAAACAAAAGCCCTGCATTCCGTGTGCGCTGAAGAAGGGTGGGGTGGGTTGAGCGAGGGGAAGTGCGTGGGTGGCACGCTGGGGCGACTCCAACAGGGGCATCCAGAGACTGCTGACTCCTGTTTTGTGACACAATAACCATTCTGCCTGCCAACCCGGCAAACGTCAAGGTTGATAAAAACATATATGCTACTGTATCTCGTTCCGCGCAGAGCCAAAGTTCATTGGCAAAACTTGTACATGGTGAAAGAACGTATATGAATGAAGGGAGAACCTTTTTGTGATGCTATTGCGATGGCATATCTCTTAAATAAGGCTGAAAAAAAAATGTCATCAACTGGTGACAGGAAAGGATGATGACACATACTGTATATGCTATCTTTTGCTGGAGACAGTCCATTCGCAACACATACAATAGCTGTGCCGAGAACCTTCTTGCGTAATCACTGTGATGGGGCATCTCTTCAGTAGGCGAGAAAAATGGCCCACGCTACTGGTGTCTGCAAATATCTGCAAAAAAGCTTTGCAGAATCCACTCATTTACTATCCATTAGGAGGAGGACCCCCCCACCCCCCCCACCCCCCCCCCTCCGTAAAAGCGACTGATGCGCGGAGTGCACCCTGTGCCCCTCTCCTCACGTGGTGAAGCAGGTGTCATGCCGCCTCCTGCTCTCTAAGCACGCTGTCAAAAGCCCAGTGCCCGGGTGACAGATCGCTGGCGCCGTGCCACTCACAGCTAGCCGCCCGCTAATTGCCCACCGTTGGCCATGGAGTAATTGATGGAGTCGTCTTGGAGGCGGTTGGTTGATGAGAGGCTGGGAGAGGCAAGACGGCGAAGGGAAGGGAAAGGAGGGGGCAGTTGAGGGGGGGGGGGGGGTGGGGGGGTATTGAGGGGGCAGTGGGGGGGGTGGACTTGGCCAGCAAACGGCGACCTCTCTGTGGTTACAACCTCTATCCAGCTGCTCAGGGGAAGCAGGCTTTCTGCGGGGACTTTGCTATCTAATTTTCAATTTGTTTGCTTTAGCACCTGTGGTTTAGGGCCTGGTGCTGTTTGTCAAGCCTGTGAGGTGCTGGCCAATGTCCGTTACACAGAAATAGCACCTCAGGCATGTCACCCACTCACACTCAATCTCATTTTCTCATCCTCAGAGGCACTCGCACACACAAACGCACACACACACACACACACACACACACACACACATACACAATCACACAAAGAAACACACTCACTCCCGCATATTCTAATACACAAACACACACACACACACACACACACACACACACACACACACACACACACACACACACACACACACACTGAGAGATCCTTCAGCTCTGTGCAACATGAGTCATTCGTTTGCCAACTGGAAACCATCAGCTAACTGGGTGGAATCGGGAGGATTAGCATAATTAAAGCATTCACTCCGGGAAGGGAGAAAAAAAACAGTCATTTACTAGAATAAATTGCAGTGGAATTCCATATTTCTTCCCTGATTACTACAGCCCCACTGCAGAGCAATTTCCTCCATAGTTACAGTTTCACCAGTCTCACTGCTCTTTTCCACCTTTCTCTCTCTCCCTCTCTCTCTCTCTCTCTCTCTCTCTTTCTCTCCCTCTCTCTCCCTCTCTCTCCCTCCCTGGGTAGTGGACCTGCTCTGGGGGCCTATTGTTCATTTCTGGTGCTGCCATGTGTGTGTGGAGGGAGGATGCTCGTATCGCGTTTCTTCAGTTCCTGTTTCGAGGCGGCCAGTGCTTCCTTTGGTTGAGCTCCAGAACACGGTGCAGATTCACTGCTTTCTTAGCCTAACACTGCTTTTTTTTTTTTTTTTTTTAATCTAAATCAGGTATTTCTCTTCTCTGACAAGATACTGTTACAAAAGCACCTTCGTTTCCTCCAGGAGCCAAGGACAAGAACAACAACAACAAAAAAAAAATGAACAAGCCATGCAAGCACAGAGCAGCATTGTCAAATCTGTCATTCTTTTAATTGTGAGCGTTTCCCCTTGTGCATTATTCCCTTACTATTATTAGGCCTGAATGTCCAGTAAAAGAGGCGCACTGACGTCAGTCACAAGAGTGTTGACAGTGTAATCGTGGAGATTTTGTTCTCCACATGAAATGAGTCTACGGGCGTAATGACCACAAGTGTAGTTGGTAATGAGTTGGTAACCGTCAACATGACCAGACGAGGCTAACCATCCTCGGCAGCGCTAGGCAGTTAACTGAGCAAAATGAAGCTGTAAAACTGATATTATCAGTGATAGCTGAGGAATATCGCTTACTGAATGCGCCAGAGCCTTGATATAATGAGATGGAAATCAGAGCAGATTCATTCATTTATTTATGGCTGTCTCAAGAGTATGTTTTCCATTACCTGTCGGCATGTCTCTTGAAATTCCAATCAATACAGTTGAAAATTTCCAACAGTTCAGACTAACAACATCACACAAATCTTGGCCTGAGCTATATTAGCTAGTAAGAATAGCACACTAGAAAAACAATTCTATAGGCAAGACCATTTTAAGCTGCTTGCTTGAATGCACATAATGTATGATGTTTAAGTGGCTGCCTAATTAACAAATCAATTGGCTGAAATGACTGTGGCATCTACTTCAATCAGTGCAGTCCCATGCTGGTGACTACTGGCTTGAGTGGTGCAGAGGACAGATAGCTGCTATTTTCAGTACTGTATTGTGGTATAACTCATTTTCTCTGGAACTCATTGTTCTGAACATGTTTTGAAGCTAATTGGAATATTTTGTGGAGACCAGTCACTGATAATATTTGGCTGCTTACACCAATATTTTTCAGCTTTGTGTTGTGTGTTTAGCCCACTGCTACCAATTTTGAAAGGTTGTGTCAATAAAGTACACATTGTTATTAATGCTAAACATAGATTGTTAAGTAATGAGTCATAATGAGTCACATTTTTGGTGGATTCTGTTACATTGTTTACTTTGTCTCTTTTCATTGTGTACACAACACAGTCTGTGAGAGAAAATTCTTGATGACATTTCCCTCGAATTGTGATTAAGTCTGCTAAGCCTCACTAGTGTATTCATGACAGAGCGCACACAAAGCAAGCATGGGAACGTCCAGATACCTGAGTCCAGCATTCACACACTGAGAGCCCGAGAATGCCAGACCAGAATCCTCTCAATACCGTGTTTTCCGGAGACGTCTGCAAACAAGCCTTTAAAAAGGCTTTCAATAGCAACTGCTTCTCTGTGTAGTGTTGTGTGTTGGCATGGGAAAGCCGGATTATTCTGCCTTTTACTGGTTGTTTAGTTGTTTGCTGGAAACAACTAAACAAATGTTGTGAAATTCACATGGATGGCTTGCGTGAGAATAGGCAATCTCTACTGATTTTGTAGAAAATGAGAGCTCTCTCTCTCAAAATATGTGTTTGTTCTTCAAGCCAATTGCTCACTTTTTTATTAAGCTTTTAATGAGCGTTCCATCTAGTTATTTTTCTAAATCCCACCCTGACTGCTTCGAGAGTGGCCAGATTTTGTTTTTACTGTTTGCCTGTGTTCGTTTCCTTTGCCTTCTTTTAGTTCAAGAAAATCTGCACTGCTTTGCATTGAGTACTTTGAACTTCGAACAAAGAATCCCAATAGAAATGCAAAGTGGCCAGTTCTTTTCTATAACATTTTCAAACTCATAATTCAATGTCATTTTGAGTGATGTTAGAAGCCCCAAGATGGTTTTCCATTCAATTATATAACCAATTATAGTGAATTAAAATGATGTCACATTGTTCAATGTTCAATGACAAATTTCTGATTTTTTCATTCTGAGCAGGCCTCACAGTAACTTACATCACTCCAGCCCTTTTCTATCACATTAATGTTGAATTAACTCTATCTAATCCACCTCTGGCGAGTGAATTAACTCAACGTTATATAACCAACATTACAGCCATATTTCTCCATCACATGTCACACTAACTTTTTGATGCACATCTTTTTAAAGCAAATTATCTTTGTAATGGAAAAAGTACTATAGCCGGTCAGACAGTTATGAGAGTCCTTTTAGTGGACTTCCTACATTCCCTGTCTGTGTGCATTAAAACATTCTGAAGCCCTCCAGTAAAAAACTTTACAACCTACGCTGTTTGAACACCACTCGACTTGCAGCGTGAAACACATCGTGAACCCCTCACTAACGTCAAGGTCAACACATTTTCATATTTCAAATGGCATGAGAACACTCTCGCACCTAGCTGAGCGCCTGAGACAGAACAGCCCAGAGAGCCTTCAGCCTAACGAGCAGCGGTGCGGCGGGAACACACAGAACCGTACGGAACATCCCTGGAACGGGACCGACAAGGTCAGGGAACATGGGAACTTTCTGGGTCAAAAAGTGCTGAGTTTGGAGACTTGATAGGCTTACAGGAGATGTGTTCTCTGCTTGAAAAGCAATACACCTGCGACAGCTAGATACACCTGATTATACACAGCTGAGGAAGCAGCAGATAGACCAGATAGAGGCAGATTGCTTGAAGCTCTTCCACCCTATTTGTTTACTATTTCAAAGTCAGTGTCAATCCATAAATTATTCAGGCTTTGGAGATAGTACTTTGCGAAGGTCTAAAGGGCAACACGAAGTCGTGGAGGGGTTTAAACGAAGAGAGAGTGTGTGTAACCATGGAGCCCTTGAAATGTCATTGTGCCCTTGAAATGTCATTGTGCCACCTGAGTTCCAAAAGGTCCCTTGTGGTAAATCACGACTTCCACTGAAAATCACCATACCGTTGTTTCCACACTAGTTCCCAGTGAGTGAGTGAGTGGAGGAGTAAGTAAAGCTTTCACACCGTCTACTTTAACGGCATCTCATTTTACATCACGCTGGCTTTGCTTGACTTTTGTGGCACTGATGGTGCTGCATTAACGCAATCCATCTCTTTATTAAGTCTGACTCCGGTTCACGAGGTGAGAATAACACATCAGTCACACGCCGTAACGCAACCACCCGGGTTTGGGTTTCTGTCGGAGATTAAAACAACCGGCAACACAAATCCAGATGGCAGGAAGTGCTGGAGTGGTAGTGGCACACCCTTGGCTGGCACTCTCTCTCTCTCTTTCTTTCTCTCTCTCACGCTCTCTCTCACTCTCTCTCTCACTCTCTCTCTCTAAGAATATCAGCCAGACTTTCCACATCTAAAACCATCTAATCAACTTCAGCGCATTACATTAGCTGGCGAGGGCAAATTGGGTTTATTTCTAATGTGCCGACTTCAATCTACTGTACTCTCTCTGGCCCTGCCGGGTTGCTTTGCTACGTTGCCTCGCCGGGGATGGAACCGGTTTGAAGCAGCCTTGGGGGATTTTTGTTGGCGTCTGAAGTGGAGTTGGCGCTAACGAAGTCCCGTCAGCTTGATCAAATGTAAGTATCCCCAGCCCCTTACCCCAACAGAGATGCCGTAGTCGTCTCTCTGGGTTTCTTACAACACTGATTTATCATTAACGGGACACACAGCTAATGGTCTGGCTGACCTTTTTGCAAAGTAAAAAAAAACTGTCCCACGCAAAATGTGGGAAAACAACGGGAGAGAAAACACGGTGTTTGCGCTTTATATAAAATAACAACCAGGTGTCAAGCGTAGAGGTGGCCCACCAGAGGAGTGAGGCCTGATGATCTTCCACTCCAGCTCTGCGCTACACCAAGGGTGGCACACTCATTAACTGACTCTACAACATGGAGTCAACACCTCCCCACCAGGTCCCCATTGTGAGGGAGATTCACACGCATTTAGAGGAATAAAATAGGAAAGAGGACAGGATGGGGGGGTGGGGGGGGGGGGCTGATTGGAGCCACATACATCAAGATGGGTGAGCAGCTAACGATGTGAGGCTCAGGCACGTGACAGGAGAGATGCATAATGAACTGAGTACTCACCTGCTCCGCTAAAGAGAGAAAAAGAGTGGGCATGTATGCTCAGCGAGATGCATGTTTGTGTGTGTGTGTGTGTGTGTGTGTGTGTGTGTGTGTGTGTGTGTGTTTGCACATGGATGACTGAGTATGTATGAATGTGGGTGTTGTGTCTGTATGAGCATGGCTATATGTTGGCTGTTGATGGTGTTTAATTTTGTGTATGTGTATGATGCATACAACAGATTACATATGCACATATGCAGTTAGTGTGTCTGTAAGTATGGTGTGTGAGTGTGAGTGTGTGTGTGTGTGCGTGTGCGTATGTGTGTTTGATAGTAGACAACATCTTACAAGACACTAGAGCTGGATGTTTAAACATGTATGTGTGAGTCCCACTGGGCTCCCAATGCCTGAAGCTGATCCTGCCACAACCAACCCACACTCCCATCCATCCCCCTCTCTCTCTCTCTATCTGTCTCTCTCTCTCTCTCTCTCTCTCTCTCTCTCCCTCTCTCTCTCTCTCTCTCTCTCTCTCTCTCGCTCTCTGACAGGCCAGCCAGTAGGGATGGAGCACAGTGGTGTGGTATCATTTTCCCTGGTTGACAGAGTAGTACGTGTGTGTGTGTGTGTGTGTGTGTGTGTGTGTGAGTGTGTTCATGTGTGTGTGTGTGTGTGTGTGTGTGTGTGGCGGGGGGTGGTTGCAGTGGTAGCAGTACTGGCTTGCCACAAATGTGTTGCCGCCATAGCATTTAGCGCACAGCACACACCCTGTCTCTTTGTATTCACTTATTTCAGCGAGCAGAGACACAAAAAACCGCCATGACAGAATGGAGTCTTGAGGTCCTAAGATGTACGCTCACAGGAGACGGCATCAAAGAACACAAGACCCCGTGTCTGCCAGGAAAGTGGAGCAGTCAGGGAAGCATAGCAAATTTGTGGACAGTTGTGAAATTGTGTGTGCCAACAGACAGGGTACCCTTCTCCTGATATATAGATCTCCAAACCCAACTGGAAATGCAGACGGATCTTCATCATCAGGGGGAAGATAAGAGGTGCAAAGGGTCGCTTCCGAACCAGCTCTGTTTTCCGAGCCCGGCGGCTGTCTTTGCAGGTACTGTACAATGTCTTTTAAATCTGTCACAATTTAGAGTCTCTGGCTATAAAAAAAGAAGAAGAAGAAAAAAAATACGCCAGCGACTGCTTTCTGACAGTGTCAACCGCAATCTCTTTTTATCCACCAGTCCCTGTTCATCTCTGTAACCTCACAGTGCCTGTTTCCATTTCAGAGTCCTTCACGTCTCTCAAGGCTGTGAGAGGTCAAGGAAGACACACACACACATGGCTATGAACAACAAGCACATGACAGATGACAGATTGGGGACTGGCTGACTTTTAGTTCTTCGTTTTGAATAAGCAAAAGGCAGTGCTCGTTTGAGTGAATTCTAGCAGCACATTCTCCCCAGGTGGAACATGCCGGAACGATTCGGTCACAGGTCTCGTCTCGAGAAGTGGCTCGGAGGAGACGGCAGGGGCAGGCTACGCAGCTAATTAATGTGATATAGCAGGTCTGGACCAAAACAGTCGCTCCACTTCTACCCCAGAGGGTAAAACTCACCGCTCCTGCCCTGCCATTCTGCCCCCACAAACACACACACACACACACACACACACAGTGCCCGGGCTGGCCTGCCAGCAGTGCTGTAATTAGGCTGACGGCGGCCATTTCCCATCACGGCGGCTGTTTAAGGATCGATACTTAATTACCTCAAAATGCTCTCTCTGCAGCCACACCGGCCCGCAAGGGAGGGCAGCAGAGCCTTGTCCAAGAGAGAGAGACAGAACGAGAGAAAAATGGAGAGGAGGGAAAGAAGGGAAATAGAAAGAAAGAAAGAAAGATGCCTAGCTGCCACACCTAGCATGTCCACCCATTCTCAACCAACAGCAGCAGCAACATCATTAACACTCAAAACGACACTCAAACCGACACTCAAACCAACACTCAAACAACACTCAAACAACACTCTAACCAACACTCAAACCAACACTCAAACTGACACCAACAGCAGCAGCAACACCACCAACACTCAAACCAAAACTCTAACCAACACTCAAACCGACACTAAAACCAACACTCAAACCGACACCACCAGCAGCAGCAGCAGTAATCTTCCAACACCATTTCATCATTCCTCTCAATAAATTACCTCCATCTCTCCACAGTACCCACCCCACCCCACCCTACCCCACCCACCCTCATTTCTCCATGCAGCTCCTCTTTACTTGAGCAAGAGATTATGCTGGTGGCAATTACGTGGTGAAATACGGGGAGTCGTCCTGACCCCGAGTCAGTAAAGCGGGCCATAACTCATTGTTAATGGGATTGCAAAAGAGGCCCAGACCTTCATGTTCCTGGCTACATTTTATTCCCTTCCTCTCGCACTTCAAAAGGTGTTGCCAAGCACCCTACCACGACACAGCACACAGGCCTGAGAGTGTGTTTGAAAATAAGCGATAAACCGGTATTTAATGTAAGATGAATGTTTTTGTACGCCCCTGCTAGGCAGGTCCTTGGAGAGTTAGGTCTGTGCAGTTTGGAATGTGTAGTAAGAGAACACCTTTTATATGTTAGGGGTTGCAGCAGAAAGGAAAGGAGAAAAAAACATGGAAACAAGTAGTTTTATTCATACCATACAGTCCTAATGAAAACCAGAGGGAAAGAGGAATAGTGCCTATATTGCTCCGACCCGCGGTCAAGCGGGAGGTCAGTCGGCCACGTTTGCGTCCGATATCTAATATCTAATCTGACTCACAAATGGGCAAGAAGTGAAGGAAAGACAAGCGAGACATAAATCCATCCACATGCTCTGCACTAATGCATTCAGGACAGCACAGACTTTCAACAGACCTGAAACTATTTGCAGGTTTTCTTAAAAGAAGGATAGACTCAGAGAGAGAGAGAGAGAGACAGAGAGGGGGGGACTCAGAACAAAATCCAGCTGTGGCTTTGCTCCATACTTCCCCTGTAACCACAAACGAAAATCCCCCACAACCTTCCACCCCGGACTCCTCCTGCCCCTGTCTTCTACCCCAGACTCCTCCTGCCCCTGTCTTCTACCCCAGACCCCTCCTGCCCCTGTCTTCTACCCCGGACCCCTCCTGCTCCAGTCTTCTACCCCGGACCCCTCCTGCTCCAGTCTTCTACCCCGGACCCCTCCTGCCCCTGTCTTCTACCCCAGACTCCTCCTGCCCCTGTCTTCTACCCCGGACCCCTCCTGCTCCAGTCTTCTACCCCGGACCCCTCCTGCTCCAGTCTGTGGGTTTAAAGGTGAAATGAACTCCTGGTGCTGGAGAGCAGACTCCCACCAGACTTCATTAAAAGAATCCTAATTGACTCTCTTTGTTCTCTTCACTTTCTCTCGTCTACTTTTCTTCCCTCCAAAAATATTCTCTTCTTCCCTCTGTCAACAGCGGGGAAAAAAATGGTGGGGTATGTGAGGGGGGGGGGGTCACATTTCACTTCAGACAGAAAAGGCAAAAGAAAACTAAACAAACTTTACAACCACATCTATTTAAACAAGTGCAAGTGATTTCAGGGGCCAATGGCAACCGTTAGCCCCGTTGCTAGCCACGGAGAGGCGGAGGCTGGTACTGCGCTGCCCGTTTGGGAGTTTTAATTAAAGCGACTCACGCCTCCGAAACGACCAGGGCCCAGCGAACAGACTAAATGTCAACAGCGGAGCGTTTGGCCGAGGCCAGTGAGGGGCCCGTGGATATCGGCCGCTGCATTATTAGTCTTGGCCTGTAAGGCAAGAGGCCCGCGGGGTGAAGCTGCTAACTCGATAATCAATGCTTTCTGCAACATCCCCCTTCTGCTGGAAAATATTGAAGAGGCTCGAGTTTCTGCTGACCTAGCCTCGGTCACCTAATCAGCCGAAATAGATAGCCAACCGCCACAGACAGCCCCAAAAGAAGACCAGAGGTTCCTATCTCCTTCTGTATTCACTTTACCAGGGAATACTTCTTACTTTCTTTGTTTTATGTTTGGCCCTATCCATTTATATAGGATCGATCTTTCAATGCTACAATACTGCAAAGAGAAGCCATTTAAACCTAATCTGTTTTTGCAAAACACAATAAAAAGCAGAATAGTATAGAAACCCTATAGATCAGAAACTTAAGTGCTTACATTGCCTGCCAGACCTCCTATGGAAAAAGTCCAAATCAAGCGCCAAACAACGGCATATATCACCCAGAAATGTTAAAACCACATTCTACAAATGGACAGAGGGGGCAACATCAGTGCATACAGATGTAAGGCCTCTTCCAGACAGCAAGGCTTCAAACTTCAGGCATCAAATATTTGACTTCTAAAATATGGTCCTCTACAGACGCCAAGAAAACCACGGAGCCGACAGGGAGGAAAGAAAAACAGGAGGATGCCAACATGGGAGCTCGTCCCTATTCGCCTCCTGGAGGGCTTTCACACACACACACACACACACACACACACCTGCCTGCTAGCATCCTCCATCTTCCTCTTCCTCCGTTTGCTGATCCACCATCTGGCTCTTGGAGGCTCGGGTGTCTCTGGGGTAAGGTGAGATCTGTAGAGGTGGGGAGGACCTGGTGGAGGGGGGGGGGGACTCGCTGAGCCCAAATCTCCCAGGATACTTAGCTCTGATTTGTCAGAGCCCAGGAGGAAAAGGGGAAAGGCCAAGGAGAGGAGGGTGGGGGGTAGGGGTGGAGGGAGTTCTCTTGGAACTAGATTTACACGCACACATACACACAACAAACACCCACACGTAAAACACACTCACCGTAAAACACACACACACTCACTCACAGACGCTCAAGAGCGCTGCTGGTCTTTAGTGAAGGAAAAGGTCACCGGGGCTGCGAGTGCCTGTGGCAAACTCTAAATACGTACGGTGGAAACTGACAGGAAAGCTGGCACCATATGTTGCCTCGTCTCACAAGTGTCTGGGGATGCCTCTACACAGGACTCTCTAGCCGTGCTCTTCACTCGCCCATACATGACCCTTTATGTCGAACATAAATCTTCAGAGTCGGTGCGGAGCGCTCTCGCAGGCTCTAATTGGCTGACAAAATCATCTGACCCCACCCTTACGTGTCAGAGGACACTTTGCTGCTTTTTCTTCTCCTTTGCTACATTTTTTTTTACCAAAAACAAACTTCAAAAAGAGTGGTACGTTTTTTTTTTTTTTTTTCACACATGGCACCGTTTCGTTGGATTATCACTGCCTTCTGGAGTGTGATCACAAGGAGCTTAGAGCAGAGGCTGTTTGCACCTGGTGCAGGTAGACGCAATTAAGCGAGCGAAGGTACAACAGACCGCACTCTCGCTCCTCTAATGAAGCCATCACAGGTTCATGCAGTGTCCATTTGCGGCCATAATAGCGGTCGTACCTCCGTTTCGCCGCCGCGCTGGAAAAGCTCGGGGTAGGTAATGAAGTGAGTACACAAAATTGCGCTCCGTGCCAGAAGTCGTGAGGTCACCGACGGCCCCCGGAGAGGCGAGTGGCGGATCCGTCCATTTGCGCATTTAACATGTCTCTCTGTGTTTCCCACTCCCCAGCTCTCAATACAGCCAGGAGAGTGAGGAATGTGAAAGGGCATTTACTTTCTGCTTCCCCCCCCCCCCCACACACACACACACTTACACACACACACACACACATTTTTCATCCATTTGGCGAGTGCGAGAGTGAGAGCGAGCAGAGCGATCTCATTTGTCCCTCCATTAGTGACTCCTCTAGACTTCCTCCAAATCCGTGAGTCATACGCGAGAAGACGGCCGGCCAGACATGAAGCAGAACTGACCAGCAGGTACATGTCTCACACACTCACACACACACACACACACACACACACACACACACACATACTTTAGAGGGCTACTTACCCATTAGTTTACCTTTCAGTGGTGGGTAATAAACTCTGCTTGCACTTGTCTACCATCTCTGAGAGGCTCCAATAAAGAGACTCATAAAGACTGGACTAAAGACTGGACTTAATGGAGTCATGCAGACAGTGCCTTGGTCAGATTACACGCTTCCATTCAATGACCAATAGAAACAAAGTCCAGTGAGAAAGAAAGAAAGAACTAAGGAGAGGCTGACCGACAATAAACGCTGACCATCTCATAATGTCAGTGATGAATTGCTTTAAATTGGGGTCACCGTGCCGGGCCGGTTCTGTGCCAAAAACACAGATCACCGACTGGCAGACGAAACAAACAAAATGGCTCGGCGCCAAATCAGTTAGCGGGCCATAAATTCTCGCTGTCTTTCAGCGTTGCCCGTGGCTTGAAGGAGGGTAGCCTTCCATGGGCGCTCGTCCCTGCACCTGGAGCTGTTGGCACCCACTTCACTGCAGAGCCTGAGCTCGACGGGGCCAGCTCCTCAAAGTGACAATTTATCACCATAAATGTTTGTGGACAGCTGCGGATTAATGGCCATAACCCGGGATATACGAGCGGAGAGTGGCAGGGTGACACTGCGTCTTTCAGTGTTTCTCGTGCCACTTCCACCCCTATTAAAGAAGAGTACGGCGTCTAAAAACACACTAGCGCTCCAACGCAATCAGCTAATGGAGAAGGTTCATGTCCAGAAGCCCTCACTGACAGGGAGTGCTGCTGAGCACAGTAGCCACACCAGCAGGCCTGATTGCGTTCTTCTCAGCCTGGGCGAGAGACACACGCTGCTGCTGCTGGTGGTGGTGGTGGCGATGATGATGATGATGGTGATGGTGATGATGATGATGAAGCTGCTACTGATGGTGATGATGGATGTCACTGTCTGGCCCTGGTAAAGGTCACCGCAGTAGGGGCCCTGTGAGTGTATGGCGGTCAGCGCAGCGACAGGCAGCAGGCAGCGGAGGCCCTCTGACCAAATAAACAAGTGTGATTACAGACGGGCGGTCGAGCAGCCCACCGGCTTTAGGCACAAGCCTGATGAGGACGTGTGAAGGGTTGCAGCAGCCGCAGACACAGAGAGAGAGAGAGAGTGGGAGAGAGAGAGATACAGTAGCGAGACGGAATAATAGAGAGAGAGAAAGACAGAGAGACAGACAAATGGAGGGAGATGGAAAGATAGAAAAATAAGGGGTATGAGGGTGGAAAAGAGGGAGATGATGAGAAATAGAGACTGTGTGTGAAAAAAAACCTTTATTGCACCATGATGCCGATCATGGACACCGAAAAATGGTACCACGAAGTCACACACCCACGCCATAAGATAAATAGAGAGAGAGAGATGGAGAGAGGGAGGGGACAGAGGAAGAGAGAGAAAGAGAGAGAGCTACATAAATCACAAAGCCCCACCGCCTGGCATGAGAAGAGAGAAAAGGAATTTGCATGCCATTAACGAAAACGAGGGAGAGTGCAAGAAAAAAAACAAAAAAAAAAAAGCGAGAGGCGCTGTATTTCTCCTGCATCTGCACATCATTATTCACAGCGACGGCCGAGGCAATTCGCCCCCCACTTATGGAGACGTTGCTTATTTCTGTTTGCCCTTAAAGCAATTAAGCCACGGATGGGCCTGCTCACTTTGAGTACGCGCCCACGCGCAGGCGTCGCGAGTGAGGGAGATAAATTATTAGGGGGCAGGAGGGGACGCGACGCCTCCCCGACGCTCTCCGCACATGCACGCCGCGCACCCCTCTCGCTCCTCTGCCCGCACTGGCCCCCCCTCTGCCCAAAAGAGCCGCCCGCGGCTGATTGTTTTGGCTTTGGAGAGAAATCCTCCTGAGTGGGGAACGGGGATGTAGAGCAGAGAGAGGGAAAGAGAGAGGTGAAGGAGGACGGAGAGAGAGAGAGAGAGAGAGAGAGAGAGAGAAGGAGGGGGGTGAAGGAGAGATCAGAGGGAGGAGAGGAAACACACACAAGTGGAAAGAGAGATAGAGAGAGAGAAAAGAAAGAGAAGGAGGAGAAAATGAGAGAGATCAGAGGGAAGAAGGGATGCACAGACAAGTGGAAGAGAGAAAAAGAAAGAGAGAGAGAGAGAGGGAGAGAGAGAGAGAGAGAGAGAATGGGAGAACAGTGAGTAGCTCTGAACCATGGTGTCACCCTTTTAAAAAGCCGGCGCGCTACATTTGCCCAGATTATTAAGCAACCTTTCTAACAATAGATAGTGCTGCAATTATTTATCCTCTACAACCCTCTGAGTACCTGGCCCATCGCTGCACTGGCATAATAATCAAGCCGGCTACTGACATCACACTTAAGCACTCCACTGCTTACATAAAAAAGGAATTTGCTCAGAACCCTCATTTCATGCCAGACACTCAAAGGCACTATTGCCTGCAAATGACCTAATGACAAAAGGAACAGCATACTCAAGAAATGATTCTTATCCTCTTTCATTGCACCATAAGATCCAATAAGAACCACCTTCCCTGAAAGGAAAATGTTTGCAATGTTTTTCTTTCTCATCACTTCATATAAATCTATGCATGCCATGTGCCATTTGTCCACTGTCCAGATGGTCAGACTGGCCTGTCAGAGTTGCCCCATTGTGGCGGGCAGATCTTTGACACATTGTTTGTGATTATTGGGGCGATTTGGTGATTAGGGGCGCATAATCTGATTATGGGGAGCACAGGGAGACACGGATAGTGTGCCCCCCCCCCCCCCCACCCCCCCCCTCCACGGCCACCGGCGACAGGGACAGCCACAGCCACAGACAGCCCGAGAAGGATCAACAAACATCTTAACCTGCCAAAGGCCAATTCTCTTTCAATTAGCCACCAAATTGGGGATGGCTTTAGCCCGCTGTCATCTTTCAACTGTGTCCCATCCATCTGTTCTGCTTTTGGTGATTTTTTTGTTTTTTTTAGTGAACGCAATTCCACCTACTCTGACAATTTCCACAGAACAATCCAATTTGTTTCAAAGCACTAATGGCCAGCATAATGCCTCAGCAACCTTGTCCAAGCTGCTCCAACTGGCGTGCTGACCAACAGCTTGGGGAGAACTGTGGGGACCACTATGGACCGCTGTAGCCTACACAGGGCGTCTCGAATGAGATATTCCAAAACAGTTATCCGTGCTGATTATGGACAAATGGACTAAATTGCACTCAATGTCTAGCTATAAACTGTATTGTTACCTATATGGGGAAACGACATGCTTATTGTTCCTGCGCGGTTTGTGTGCGTGCGAGTCTCACTGTGCGTGTCTAGTAAACGATGATATGTGTTTTGGAGAGGACGCGCTGATTTGAATTAGAAATAGCATCTATGCATGTTAATCACTGAATTGGGAGTCAATCAAATCTCTGCACGATTATAAACACAACGGATTCTGCTTTGGCAGTACAGTAACATCCAGGCAAGAACCATCTGTCAGTCGGGGTGTTTTTCCACTGTTTGGTGACATTTCTAAAGCTAGAATTATCGCAATTCGCATGTATGTATGTATCACAGGCAGTTTAAAAGATTTCTTTACGACCAATAATCATGCATTTATTTTAGATAAATTACCCGACGAGGTTTTATCCATTTTTATCCATTGGTTCGGGAGGTAGCCTACGTAAACACACCCAGGTAGCTCGGCTTGGTCATCCTCTGTTAGTAAAGGATTGCTCTGCACCGGTCGCAACAGAACTACAACTCGGTTGTAGGCTATTCAAAGTGCGAGCATTAGGTCCAGTTTGGCCCTGGAATGTTTAAACTCATTGACAGTGTAACAGCATGGATAACGTCAACTAGTCAAAAATCCACGGAGTCTCACTTCACGAGCCAACTTTAAAATTCGGAATTGAAAATCTGTATTTCTGGCCGTGCGTCACGGGGCAAAATGGGTCAATTTCGAGACCGTTCCTCGACATCACCGCGTGCGCCGTAGCTTGACAGAAAGAGCATCCTTGGAGAAACCTGAATACCTTGACAGATGAATTGTAAGTCCCTCATGATCCACGTGTGCGAATTCTCCCCACAAAAATACAACAGCATAAGAGACATGAACATTTGAAACCGCATCATGAAATTGCAATATTCCCGTTGTAGGCTATTGAGAACCAGCGGCGAAACCACCTTCCACTCAGATAAAATGAAAACACCTTTACACACCACACAGAATAAATCCAAGCATTTACCTTCTACTGCAGCCACCGTAGTGATTACACACAAAATCGTCAACAAATCCACTGTCATGGCAAAAGTATATTTTCCGCTCTCTCTCTCCTCGTATGGAAAACCAACACGGCGTGCGCGCAAAATCCTCCAGTTGTCACAGAGCAGTATTCCAGTACAGACCGTTGTGCCACATTTCAAGCCGTAGTAAATAGTGTGTGAGAACCAGTCTGGGAACAGAGGCTGAGCTCCGAGGATGAGCGGGTGGACGTGGGAGGGGGGATTCAGAGGACCCCCTTATCTCTCTTTAAAACGTTTGGGCCAATCACGAAATGAACGCTGCAAATCGCTAACCAATCGCAGATGTGCTACTCCTCCCACAAGTATTGTTAGTCAAAACACAAAAACTTTTCACTCGAGCTTCTGTCGTTCACGGTGAGAAGGTCAAGAGCGCCGACTCGTGGACAAGTCTTGATACTACATTAGTTATATCAACCTCTTCCTCCACGCCTTGTTGTAAATAATGACTATAGTTGCATGTTTGACTGACGGCTGAATAAAGCGGTGTATCCTACTTGTCCATATACCGGTACGTATTGATTTTTAGCTTCTCGAAATGTGTGTTGTGCGATATTTATGTTTGCCATGTTGTGCTCATTGATATGATGTCAATGGCTACACTCATCAAGAGTATGATAAAGACAAAACAACTAACACATAGGCTACAGTAGGGCTGCGAAGGTATGTGCTAATTGTGTTAATGGACATCTCTTTAGTGAGAAAAGCAAGACTAGGCTTTGTAGACCTGCTTAGGGTTAATTGCTTTTACTTAACTGGCAGATTTAGGAACTTGATTTTAATCAGGTGAACTGGATTGAATGTCTGCATTATGCATTACGGCTAGGAGATAAAGCTCTTGAGAACCCAATTAGCTGTGTCACTTACCTGGACATTTGAATGCAAACCAGCTACACAGAGAGAGAGAGAGAGAGAGAGAGAGAGAGAGAGAGAGAGAGAGAGCATTGACTGTCCTCCATCTCTGGTCATTATGCACCCTGACCACTTAAACTCTTGATCACATGACTCAGCGAGCATGCTGTGACTATATGGGTCAGCCTTATTACCAGTGGCATTACATGCAAGCCATTAGCCTCTCCACCACGTCCTGATCGTCAACACAGCCAACACAAGGCGCGCTCATTAGCGATGTTTAACTGGCAGCTATGCAGCGCACTGGAGCTCCACTCCATTCCCCCACTTCTCCGTCTCCTGCCTGCCCGGCCTCTCCTCTCCTCTGGGAGTCCTCCTCCGTGCCGGAGCAGATGGTGACAGAGTGTCATCGCCGTCATGGCGGGCACAGGAGGGACAAACTGGCCACGTCAGTCCTGCTGACCAGGGCCTGAGTTGGCTTATTCACAGAAAAACAAGTGCAGCAGCAGCTGCCCCACACACACCTGTCTGCCACACACACACACACACACACACACACACACACACCTGTCTCCCAGCGTAGATTGGGCCAGTGAGCCGTTACCTGCCCCCCCCTCCCTTCTCCCAGTGTTTGGCTGGGGCCCTGTGCATCAGGAGTCCAAAAAGCTGTTTGCGGGTCCGATGGCCCCTGATCATGTTCAGCTTCCCTGACCTCAACACCTTCAACTCATTCCCTCTCCTCTTCCTCCTCTTCTTCTCCTTCCTCTCCCTCTCCTCTCCTTCTCTCCTCCTCTCCCATCTGCCCTCACCTATCTTACCTCATATCCTCCGCTCCAGATTGGAACGGGGGAAAAAAAATCCAATTCTGAGTCCATATCCTGGCCGTCCGGCGCACCGGCAGCTGTGACACAGGGGCTGGAGCCTGGTGTTCGGCCCCCGACAACACAGCGTATCATCAGGCGACGCCAGATTCCCAATTTTGTCTGGCGAAAATGAAATCTCTTCTCTGGCAGCTTCTTCACCGCATGAGAAGATCCATGTAAACATGTCACTGGTGCAAATTTAGACAGAGCACCAGGTTTACGGTATCCAACAGAGCTCAATCAAAAGCCTATGGAGGAAAATGGATAATGATATGATAATAATAGTCATCATTTTAACATAATAATAATAATGTTATAAATTAAACAGTTTGGAGGAATTTGATTAGTCTCCCACTCAACACAGCACATTTATGGCTTAAAGTTAAACAAACTCTGTTGAATGACACACAATCTCACAATTAATTCACTAGTTGACTCTCAGGTTAATTTATATTCTTATTACAGCCCTTGGTGCTACTCTTAAATTAACCCACCAATGGTACACCAGAAGAAATGACAGAAGTATGTTAATTAGGAGATTTCCTCCCCGAGGGCCCTATATCTCAGCCAAATTGGTCAATCAGTGTTAAATGCCATATAAAGTCATCAAGTCTGTTAAATGGCTAATATATACTGTATATAGGTTTAGCTAATGGCAAGTCTGGGTGTGCTTCATTGCACAAATTGCCCAAAAAATTATTTCCCCATAGCGGCGGCTATTATATCCGGAGTGAGCTCGCCAGTAATATAAAAAAAAAAGGGAATGGGAAGAAAGCACAAATTGACTCCAAAAAGTGCTTAAGTTTAAGTGGAGCACGACATACAAAACAACAACAGATAGATAGATAGTAAATAAATAAATAAATAAATAAACAAAAGATGTGAAGTGAAGTGAAATGCCTGAAGAGGATTGTGCGGTCGCTCCTGCCCCGCACGCCTGTTGTCTCGACTCCCATTTTTCATTTTTAATGGTCTGGTGTGGAACAGTCGGGGGTTGCTGGGGGTTGCATGGCCCGGCTGCACGCTGGATTTACGAGGTGCTCTAAAGCCCCCCCCCCCACACACACACACACACACACACACACACACCCTCCACCGGCTCCTCCAGCACATCCAAGCTCGCGCTCTTATTTGTCATGGGCCCGGCTCACCGCGCAGCCCAGGTGCCCCCTGACCCCCAGGGTCATCTCTGGAGAAGGACCGCATCCCAAACCAATCAATCCCTGTTTGCTGTGTGCACCCCTGGGAGAGGGACAGCAGACACCGAGAGAGAGAGGGAGAGAGAGAGAGAGAGAGAGAGAGAGAGAGAGGAGATAGAGGAGCTCCACTTGAAGCACACACACACACACACACACACACAGAACCTCTCAAAGAATAGATACAAGAGCAAACAAGCACCCCTCAAACATACATGCACACACACACACACACACACACACACACACACACACACACACACACACACACACACACACACACACATACACAGTCTACCTCTCCAGCTGAGTCCCATCAAGGCACCGGCTGCCTCCACTGGCTTACTCATGTCCACTACACAGAGCTGGGGGAGGGTGGAGGGGGAGCGTGTCACTTCTGCATTCAGGAATCAATACGGTTGTGGGCCGCACGCTACACTAGCTTTATACAACAGAGGAAGTGCTGTTGCGTAATACTTTGTTTTTCTTGATTCATTACTACCAGAGTGGTCAGATATGTGTAACCACAGTGATATGGGAGACAGATAGAGAGATCATTACAAAACAAGCAATCACTTGGTCATCTGATACGCCCATGCTATGAGAAATATAATAACCACATTTGGCAACAGGCTGTACAGAGCAGTTTCATATCCAACCAGGCATTCCATTACGAAAGGGTCTGGAATTACCATCAACTAATGAACAGTGATTGATTCCGACAAATAGAACATTTAACATGACTCCCTGATTGATGTGTGTTTAATGATAATGCAGGCTGTTACAAGATGCGCTTTATATTAGTCACAGAATATGCTGTAACATGAGTTAATTTACTGCAAGTGGATACATTAATTGAATTTAGTGAATGTATTACTTAGCTATATGCATGTACTAATAATGATAATTTCATATAATGTGTGGACAGCAAAGATCTGCACTAACAAATGATCTGTCAATGGCTCGTTGTTTTGTGTTTGCTGTGAAGACAGTGTGATCATTATGCTTGTGACCTGTAAGTATTGCGGGTGAGTCTCCATACCTCACGGGAGTCACGGCCAATCACAACCACCCACTGACCTTTCCCTCTCCACAGCTCATTTATCCACCATGTGAAAATGGCAGCATTCTTTTAGTGCAAGTCAAAATCGTTTTTGTTATTTGTTTTCAGTTTTTTTGTTGCACGTTTAGAGAGCGAATAAAATATACAAGAGATGACAAAAATGTCTTTCGAGGAGTGTTGTGAGAAGTGATATTTACATCTGTAGATAAGAGAATGGCTTACAAGAGAATGCATTCCAAACACGGATTTACGCATGGTCTCCTGTGTACTTCTTTTTTCCCCATCAAAGGCTTGCCAGTTGGTACAAGCGTATAAAAGGAAGACAACAGTTTGTCAACATTCAGTAAATGGGATGGCAGAGTAAGAAGAGAAAGCAAGAGACGGGCGGGCGGTGGGGGCTGGTGCATACAAGCTTGTGATAAAGAAAGTGAGATATGAAAATGAAATGTCCCTCTCCATAAAAAGGCAAACACACACTTTAATACCTTTATTTGTGTTCACATTTTGCCATGAATGTCATTGAACACAAACAATTTTAGACACCAGCATTGCAAAACCAGTAGCCTATGCCTCTGGTCTCAGATCATGGGTACCAAAAACAGCGCCTTCTCCATATATGGTGACTGCCAATTATCACAGAAATTGAGCAGAATTTTGCTAGAGCCTTTGCTCTTGGCTTAGAGAGACCAGCAATCTGCAAACCTCTGACTACTAGCCTGTGGATATTACCTAGGCTTCCAAATATACACACCAACAGCTTACATTTGTACCCAAGCTGTACAACAATGTCTCTGAGTGGCTGATACTTTAAAAGCTTGGTAAGATAGGCATCCTCTAGAATGTAGACAAATGCACAGCCCACTTCAAGAATGGTTACTTCTCTGCTGTCCTCATCAACAACAACAATATCTGGCTTTTTTGCAGCAACATTTAAAAACACATTATTTCCACTATTACAGCGTATAAAAGGAAGACAACAGTTTGTCAACATTCAGTAAATGGGATGGCAGAGCAAGAAGAGAAAGCAAGAGACGGGCGGGCGGTGGGGGCTGGTGCATACAAGCTTGTGATAAAGAAAGTGAGATATGAAAATGAAATGTCCCTCTCCATAAAAAGGCAAACACATACATACACACACACACACACACACACACAGGTGTGCACACTAACACACATATACACACTCACACTCTTGCACTTATATGAACACAAAAACATAGACAGACACAAACACATGCACACACACACATACACACTCCCCCACACCTACACACACACACACACACACACACACACACACTCCCCCACACCTAGACACACACACACACACACACACACACTTCCCCACACCTACACACACACACACACAGCAGGCCCCTGAGGGGACAGGATGGTTATTAGGACCTGTGCAGTATCATGTGTTCATTCATCTTGCCCTGCCATGTGGCTCACCAGTCATTCCAGGAATCTCTTAACAAGAGCTGTGAGCAGATGGGTTTGTACAGGACGTCTAGAAAAATAGCAAACATCACCGCTCTCCTCACATCACCACACCCCCGAGGCCAAAGGCTAACAACACCACTCCTGTGCGGGCACAACAAAGATTAATAAAACACACCACACGTTCAAACACTACGCTTTTGCCACAGTGTATTATTAGTGCATTAAACATATCCTAGAGATACTACTACTCTGGTACTTTCTCTAAGTGTGTACATATACCCCAATGATAGCGTCTGAAGAGTATGCTGAGAGTAATCGTTCAGAGAGATGGCTCTCACAATTCCCCACGGGGCCGAACAGAATAACAATTTTCTCCCGTCGCCACTCTGCTCCCCCCTGACACCATGTTCTCCTGCCCTGGCCAATAAACCGTGGCTGTGCCTGCCAGGCACGAAAAATTCATATTAATAATACAGCAGCTTTCTTAGACATGGTGGACAGACAAAGAGTCACAAAAGCGATGGGCTGAGAGGCTGCTAAATGTAGGCACCCTATTAATTGACCTGTCACTGGCGCTGTGAATGATGTTTCCTGCACTCTCTCACCATCCACCCCCTTACCTCTTTTCTTCCCTCTTCTCTCTCTCTCTCTCTCTCTCACTCACTATCAATTTCTCTCTCCCTCCCTCTTTCTCGCTCTCTCTCCCTCTCTCTTTCTCTCTCTCTCCCTCTCTCCGTTGTCTTTGGCTGTCTGTGTTCTTCGCACAGGCTCCTTCTCTGGCTGTCACAGTGAGCTGCCAGTTCGCTGACCACCTCTACCCAGCCGTCAGCAGCCCTCTCAGACAGACGAGAGCTGGACACTGGGCTGAGATAGGGAGCCCTGGAGAGCCAGGAGACAGTTCATTATAAAGGTTAAAGCAAGAAGGCGATCAAGAACCCCCTCCACCCTTTTAATGGAATGTGATTAACCTCTTCCTTTGGCTTATGAATGAATAGGGATGTCTCTCGACTCATACATTTTATCCCAAAATGATGTCCACAGGGACCCACACACTGGATGCACTTAAATTGATGGTGTGACAGAGAAGATGTGGAAGTGGAGGGGGAGATAAAGAGCGAGATAGAGAGAGATAGCGAGAGAGAGCAAGAGAGAGAGAGAAAGAGAGAGAAACAAAGCAAAAAAAAAATAGAACAAAGGAAAGGAAGAGAGAGGAGATTTTTCAAAATGATTTGCATCTCCCCCCTCTCGTGTTTGGTTGCCATAGTTATTCCCTTTGCTGCTTGACTATCAGTGATTGATTAATACCTCATTAGCCCACTTTGCGCCCAGTTATGTTTTCCCAGGTAGTTTGTCTACACAGAGGAGAAACACAGGGGAGCCTCGCTCTGACTCCAGATTAACAAGAACATCATTAACGGTAAAGACCGTTATTGATCACAGATCTCCTTTTGCACGGTTATGATAGACGGTGCGGCGGAGCTCTGATGGAGCCGGGCCTTATGGCGCCGGCGATCACTGGAAGCGCGCGATAAATCTGGGTCTAAAAGCGAAGCCGTCCACTCACGCTGTCCGCCATTACCGCCGAGGAGATAGATGGAGACATTTGTCACAAAGGCACAAAGAAGTGTGATTAATAATTTACATTCTCTAATTAAATACATTAACATTTTATAATTAAAGACATTTACCACTCTCCGGGTTAATTGGGGTGCCATCCACCTCAGAAAGTTGAGCGTGTTAAGTATTCTAGTGAATACTGTGTTTTAATTGGACTCCAAAGAGCTAGAACACAGAGAATTTAAAGAAGAGAGAAGACGAGGTTAGAAGACAATGACAGAATCACAGCAGGATCTCGTGATCTCAACATGCATCGAAATAACAGTTGAATTAACGACTCATTACTGGATTGACTTCATGGTGCAGTATAGTGTACAGGTGCAAGGTGGTATTTCTAAGTATGGTGAGATGAAATTGTCCTCAAACTAAATATTTTAAGCCCATAGCCCCACCATCTCTACAGTACATAATGGAGGTTTTCCCCTGGCATGACACCAAGTACTGTAGGTCTCTATACTGTATCTCAGTCTGTATTTATAGACCTACAGGATATCTCAAGTCAGTATCTCTCAGTACACTCAGTACACACTTTAAGAAAAAAAGGGTGCTATATAGAACCAAAAAACATGTTTCATATATGGCACCCCCTAAATGGTTCTTTAAACCATTTTGAAGGGGCCATCAAAGGAACCCTTAAGGTTCTTTAAAGCCAGCATGGTTCTATATAGCACTCCCAAAACCCTATTTTTAAAGAGTGCAGAAGTTCACGAAGTCACGGCTGCAAACTCAGATCTTCCACAACACTGGCTGGGCGGGCAGACGTGCTCTCTGTTCATTATCTGATTTGGCAAACAGATAAAGCCTTGTAGGTGATAACAGCTCTGTGATCCCAATCGCTTTCTGCTGCCGAAAAATGCTTCACACGCGAGTGACAAGAGTGTTTGTCACCCAGGGCATCCTCAAACAGTGTCTTACAAGGGCGCCACATCAAATGTAATTCTACAGCGCGATCTCCTCCGCTAAAGCAATTCTCTGCCAGAGCCATGGGGTCTCCTGTGGCATAGGACTGACACCTCCATTGTCTATATATGGCTGGGAAGAAGAATGAGCATTTATACAAACAAATCAGCCGGAGAAAGAGATTACTTTCCTCGCGCAAGGTTGTTCCATTACCATATACCATCTATTGGAATAATAGTCAATTACAATATCATTAGGTTGAATAGGACTGCTGTCATGAATGCTAAATGTGTTTCCCGAGAGACCTTGAAGCAAAGATTGTCGAGCATATTTTAAAACTGTATGCTCATGGACTAAATTTATAATGCTGGTTGAGGGCCATAATGAAACTGCTGAATCATGGCTGAAAGCATAATGTAAAACAGGACTTTATGGTCTTTCACTGTCTCATTTAGCTTCTGATGGATAACATAATTAAATTTCAATTTCCAAAAAAAATAAGCATCTGCAACCAATAATAAAATTCATTTCAAGTTGGCTCTCTGAAACCTGTACTGTTTTCTGTTTACACTCAACAGTTGTTCTACTGTCTTCATTCAAATGTGGTGGCTATTCAACACACTAAAATAGGGAATTGCATTTAGCTCATAGACAACATCCTAATTAAAACAAGTAAAATGCATGTCTGTTTGTTTACTGTGTATTGATTATCAGTAACATGATACATAGCATAACATATTACACATACATAACAATACAAACTTGTACATTCCCCATAACCGCACACATTCTGTACACATCCTCACACTTGGCAATGACAAGGACATACTTAACAACCCTTCCACACAGCACACACCCCAGCCCCATCAAACACACAAATACACACATAGATTAGTTGAGACAGACCCACAGATGTGAGGTTTAACATTTTTCTCTCACCATGTACCAAAGACAAGCATCACCTTGGGTGACTTATTCATTACACCGCATCTATACAGTACTGTACGGTCAATAATACACTTCAGGCTGTCATGCAGTTTATACGTTCGGCTCATACGCGAGAAATGACCATAATTCAGTCTAGGCCTGCTGGAGCTATGACTGGAGCCAAACTGCACTGCAATGTTTCAGCTGTGCACTGAACGCTTTGCTGTAACACCTTTGAGTGTACTGTAGGCCTTTGGGAAAACACACAAGACCTTGACATTTGCTGCTGGGTTTTTCTGTGCCATGAAACCGTTGTGCATTATCATGGCTGGATTTCCTGGAAGATTGTGATTCCTATGGGGTGGTATTTATTGATGCCAGGCTTGCCCTTGTGCATGGTAAGAGAGAAAGGTTAAACCTGACATCCAGTGTCTATGGATCGGTCTCTATCTTTTTTTGTGTGTGTCCGTGTGTGTGTGTGTGTGTGTGTGTGTGTCCGTGTGTGTCCGTGTGTATGGGGGGGGAGGGGGGGGGGGGGGTGCTATGTCTTTGCCAAGTCTGAGGATATAGTGTTTAATTTAATCATCTAAATAATAATTTAATATTCTAATTTAATAATTTTACTTATTTAGTGAGGGGAAAAAAGCCTCATATTCCAGTAGACCGAAATTTCTTTGATTATAAATCTCTTCGCCCCACAGATCAGCCCGACGTCGCCAACCCTCGTTCACAGTATCTATGGTGGCCTGGAGACATTTCAGCAGGCTCCAATTGAGTTAACAAGCTAACAAGCATCAATCTGAAGCCATCTGATTCAGACACAGATTGACAAGTGATCCTCACCCCACTGGTGCTCTGGTGCTAGTGGGGGTCCCTGGTGATGTAGTAAATAGAGTCGTTTCACTGTGGGTATCTCTTTCCTCTATTCAGTGATGATTCTCGGGTTGCCCTCTCGGTCAGAATGGTGGCCACAATCAGTTCAAAACCCTCATATTCTTACATATTTTTAATGTCATTGGAGGATCAGTGTCGTTGTACTTATCTAAAGTACAATGTTTTTGGGAAATGCATCAGATTCACTGCGTGTTTAAATAATCATCAAATTACTGCTCATCATAGCAACAAAAGTGACAAATATTTAGAAATATTCCCAAGATGCCGGCATTCCACAAGTGAACTAATACCACAGGTGAATTCAACAGAGAACACCACAAAAGTGAAATGATATATCTTAATCAAAAGCCATCACTAGGCGAGATGGGGCTGGGGGCTGATAGCTGAAGAGATTAGACTAGCGAGATTCTCACCCCCAAATGGGAAAGGATGCTGTTCTAAAAAAAACTCTGATACAGTTGTAAGAGGCTGTTATTACCCCCCGGCGGCCAGCTTTCTCACCTAGACCCAGTTGGGGATCCTATTACTTGCCAATTTCCTAGTCAATGATTTTTCATTTGTGCCATATTCCCAGGCCCCCGCACTTGTTGAAGGGCTGATGGATGGCCTGTCTGGGTGAGAGGAGGAGGAGGAGGAGGGGAGGGGGCTGCCAGGAGGAGGGTGGAGGAGGGTGGAGGAGGAGGAGGGTGGAGAGAGTGGTGGAGATAGTAGCGGTGGTGGGTGGAGGGTAAGGGTCCTCCTGTCTCACACAGAGCAGAGGCTCTGAGGAGCCACTGATCTACGATCTGCCAACAAGTAGCGGATTATAGACAACAAGGGTGGGGAACCCAAAGGGGTGAGTGTGGTGTGTGTGTGTGTGTGTGTGTGTGTGTGTGTGTGTGTGTGTGTGTGTGTGTGTGTGTGTGTGTGTGTGTGTGTGTGTGTGTGTTGGAGGTGGGGGTTGGGTCATTGACATGGCTTCTGAGGGGTTGTAAGAAAGCACCTAAGTTATGAGTGCAGGAGGTTGGTGGGGTAGCTTATCCAGCGGCTCGACTCCTGTTTGGTGGGTGGCAATCCATGACATTTAGATTTTATTTTTAGGTGGCTTTGCGAAATAGTGAGCCCATGTACACATACACACACTCACACACAAGCACAAGCTGTGTGCTGTGGCTTTTTGGTTGTGGACGACAAAGATGATGATAGCATAACTCAGACACTGACACACATTCTCTCTCTCTCTCACACACACACACACACGCACACGCACACGCACACACACGTCACATGTACCATTCTCCTTCTCTCTCCTACTTCTTCTTTGACCGGTGTTTCAAAACAGCCATGAATCATAAGGGAAAGCCAGCTGCCTAATAGTTACCAATTATTCTGTCTGCCAATTATGTGAAGATTCCACCACAGACTTTCCACCAACGTGCTGCCTGCTGCAGTTCTAACCATGCCACTCTTTTGATGCCCAAAGTCATCTCCAGAGTGTTGTAATCACAGCAGCTGCTGATAGGAAATTCACTCAGAATCCATAAAATGAGGAAAATGAGATTCAATCTAATATTGTTTTTTTTTTTTTTAAATCATGCAGCCTTACCTTGTCCAACAATAAGAATAAGGTAGAAGGTAAAAAAGGCCATATATAAATAGGCTAGGCCTAAATGACAAACATTTTAGATAAGTCTGCTTAATAAAGTCAATGACAATTTTATTAGGCTACTTAGCATAATTCAGGCCTACTTCATATAGCATATATGCTACTGAAAGCCTGCATGTGTTGTGTAGTGTAGCCTACACGAAAATCTAGGATCCATGATCCGTGTTTTGCCAATGCATGTCTTTGTTGACAGATTGGCGTCACTGTATCCTCAGTAACCTACCTCGTGGATTCTACACAACTGCTGCGGAATCGTCTTGACAACAATTCCAAGGAAGCCTGGAAATCCACAGATCCTTGTGGCAAGTTAGGATGTAGGCTACCAAAGTGAACTGTAACGTTACGTCGTTCATTGGTTAACACATTTGGAGACTATCCAATCCAATTAAATATGTTTATTGAAAACATTTAGCCTATGAAAAGATTCATCCGAAAAACTGTAGGCGGCAGCGCTGAGTTGAGATGGCGGAGGTCAACGCCGTGTGCATGCCTATGGTTACATACCTAGAAACTGTAAGCGGTAACGTGGTGACAGCTCAGCAGAAACGGGAAAAGTTGCAGAAAGCATCTCTGGAACCAGTGCGTATCTTTCATGCCTGCGAAGTTATCTTCTCTGTAGCATATTTTGGCTCTTTTTTATTCATTTATTTTGGCTCATTTATTTATTTACCTTATTAGACCATGATGTATACGATGTTTTCCAAAAGGCACGGATTGTAAAATTATAATAATAATACATTATACTCATAGGCTCAGGATATTGACAGGATATT
>NC_084995.1:23364038-23376538 GCF_963854185.1 Sardina pilchardus | reverse complement strand
ACAAAGAACTATTACTGACCAAAATAGTTTTCTGACAGTGTCATGAATGCTTACCTTTGACCTCAAGTACAGTGAACCATCTGAGATGTTTCCTGAACATGTCATGAAGTGTCATTACACTGTCATGTAGGTTTCATTTCTGTACAATTTACATTTCTGGAACATTGAGTCTAATTTCAAGTATAATAACAACAAACACCATACTCAAGTCATGACTTCAAAGAGTTTATTTCAGCAATGAATTTTGCAAAACCATAATACATTGTAGCGCCTCGTTGCCATGGGTAGCTATCCTGAGTTCTTTAAAGTATTAAATAAACAAATTAATCCAAGCGTTCATTCATCACCTCTATTTGAAATATAACCACTTAGCTTAGTGATCCCTAAATTATATGCAAATTCTATTTACTCTTATTTACACATTCATCACACATGCACTCAATCTTCAATAGTTTTCAATAGGCTAACTTTCAGTTTCAGGTATCAAATGTAATACAACCAACATCCAAGCAAACAATGGTTTTCTTTTCCATCAAAATAAAATATCAAACCCTATACTATAGCCGGCAGTTATTAAGTAAATAAATAAAAAATGAGTAGGCTACCCAACCAGCTGTCAGAGTTCGTGTGGCAGGCCTGTAACGTTGCTGGTGTGCGTTGAAGCCTAAAACCAAAATGGCTCTTTCACGCCACTCCAGCACATAGCTCCGGCAGCGCAACAAAGAAAACTCAGCGTGTAGGCTAGATGTCATGGATGGACCAGATGGACAGAAGTCTTCAGCAAGGCTCTTGTAGGTTCCAAGAGAGAGTGGCCGTGCAGGCTTTAACACAAAGTCATTGACAAGTCGCATCGTGCTAGCAGCTAGCTAGGTCTTGCTGACTAGCTGAAGGCTTTATACTCGTAGGAAATTCTCGTCTCGAAGTTTTCACTTCCAACACAACTTCCCTGTCTAGCAGTAATGTTTAAGTAAGTGTTATACCCACTAAACACAAAGGCTATATTTGTTTTAGGCTGCGGTAAACCTTTCCCTCTCAGCAGTCATTCTCCCTTCTTCTCCCTGGTGTTGTTTCTTATTTCCTGATTACTCTTGACCTCTAGCTGAATTCTCATTGGCTCAAATAATACAAATGTAACATAAACTACACATTTCCATCCTTTTCACTTTTAGAATCAAAACATAATATCTTGACAACATTTCAGTAACTAGGAAATTATAAACAAAATATATTCATAGCCTACCCATAGGCCTTCTGGAAACGTTGACTCTTGTGCACGCAACTCATGTTTATTAAATTTCATGGTTATGCATTGCTTTAGATTAATATTTAGTTTATAATTTCCTAGTTACTGAAATGTTGTAAAGATATTATGTTTTGATTCTAAAAGTGAAAAGAATGGAAATGTGTAGTTTGCTACATTTGTATTGTTTGAGCCAATGACAATTGACCTAGAGGTCAAGGGTAATCAGGAAATAAGAAACAACACCAGGGAGAAGAAGGGAGAAGAAGGGAGAAGACAACTGCCGAGCGGGAAAGGTTTACCGCAGACTAACACAATTATAGCCTTTGTGTTTAGTGGGTAAAACACTTACTTAAACATTACTGCTAGACGGTGAAGTTGTGTTGGAAGTGAAAACTTTGAGACGAGAATTTCCCACGAGTATAAAGCCTTCAGCTAGTCAGCAAGACCTAGCTAGCTGCTAGCACGATGCGACTTGTCAATGACTTTGCGTGAGATAGCCTGCACGGCCACTCTCTTGGAACCTCCACGAGCCTCGCTGAAGACGTCTGTCCATCTGGTCCATCCATTACATCTAGCCTACACGCTGAGTTTTCTTTGTTGCGCTGCCGGAGCTATGTGCTGGAGTGGCGTGAAAGAGCCATTTTGGTTTTAGGCTTCAACGCACACTAGCAACGTTACAGGCCTGCCACACGAACTCTGACAGCTGGTTGGGTAGCCTACTCATTTTTTATTATTATTTATTTACTTAATAACTGCCGGCTATAGTATAGGGTTTGGTATTTTATTTTGATGAAAAAGAAAACCATTGTTTGCTTGGATGTTGTATTGCATTGATACCTGAAATTGAAAGTTAGCCTATTGAAAACTACAACTGAGTGTAATGCATGTGTGGTGAATGTGTAAATAAGAGTAAATAGAATTTGCATATAATTGTGGGATCACAAAGCGAAGTGGTTTTAAAGAACTCAGGATAGCTACCCATGGCAACGAGGCTCTACAATATATGGTTTTGCAAAATTCATTGCTGAAATAAACTCTTTGAAGTCATGACTTGAGTATGGTGTTTGTTGTTATTATACTTGAAATTAGACTCTCTGTTCCAGAAATGTCAATTTACAGAAATGAAACCTACATGACAGTGTAATGACACTTCATGACATGTTCAGGAAACATCTCAGATGGTTTACTGTACTTGAGGTCAAAGTTAAGCATTCATGACACTGTCAGAAAACTATTTTGGTCAGTAATAGTTCTTTGTGACAGCTTAATGACAAGTCAAAACTGTACCACTGTAGTTGAGGTCAAGAAAAGTATTCACGACCAATTCATAATGGTGTCATGACAGCCAATTGCTCAGGCTCATCATTTAAAAAACCTAGAAGATAAGTCAGGCCAAACACAGTTATATGTCAAGTTGTCACGACAATATTGTAAACGGATTACATTTTCTTGCCTAATGTCAAGTTGTCATGGCAAAGATGCCGTCAGATAATGTCATCTTGCCTAATGTCAAGTTGTCATAATGATGACGCTCAAACAATGTCAACTTGACATAACAAAAACCGAATGACACATTATGACAACAGTCATAAACATCAATAATGTGTCATTAATGTGCATGACATGTGTCATGTCATTCTTATGACGGTTACATGACACCCTTATGTAGACCCCTTCAAATAAAGTGTTACCCTTACTTACTTACTTACTTACTTGTTTCTCCATGTTCCAGAGCCCAGTGATTGAACCTAGTATTGAAACCAGTTTTGAAGGGACCTTTTCAAACAACAAGGAGCAGAATATCAGCAACCCATCTGAGAAAGACGGTTAGCCTCATTAATATATCCGTAATCTGTGTAATCCAGAGCGTACAAACGTGTCAATGCCAGATAAACTAATCAATGTTCATTTCAGAACCTTTGAAAATCATAGCTCTGTAAAAGAGATTAAACCAGAATCACTTATGCATTTCAACATTTTACTGCTCCAGCATGATAAATATACCCAATCTCGGTCTGTTATCAGAACATATTCTCTTTGGAAATTGCTAATGTAACCACCAGAGCATGTTCCCGATTGGGTTGGAAGTTAGTCTACCATTAATTTTCCTTGGCAGTGGGTGTGTATTTGTGTTTGTGTGTGTGTGTTAGTGTGTGTGTGTGTTAGTGTGTGTGTGTGTGTGTGTGTGTGTGTGTGTGTGTGTGTGTGTGTGTGTGTGTGTGTGTGTGTGTGTGTGTGTGTGTGTCTGTGTGTGTGTCTGTGTCTGTGTCTGTGTCTGTGTGTCTGTGTCTGTGTGTCTGTGTGTGTGTGTGTGTCTGTGTGTGTGTGTGTGTGTGTGTGGTTAATACACCCAGTGATTCATTACGCCCCTCTGTCCATTTGCAGAGAGGAGCGCTGGCTCAGAGAACATAAAAGGCTCTGATCAGAAGGCAGCCACTGACCACAGCAATCGAAAATCAACCAAGGAGGTCTGGCACAGCAATAACTCCCCCTGCACTGGCTCATTCTGGGGACTGTCGGACTGTGAAGTTATTATGCTGAAGTGTTGATGACTGTATCTTTCTAATCAGTCTCCTTTCCCCCTCTCTCTATTTCTCTCTCTCCACATACTCTCTCTCTACACACACACAACACACACACACACAACACACACATGAACGAACACACACACACACGCGCGCGCACACACACACACACACACACACACACACACACACACACACACACACACGCGCACACACACACACACACGCATACACTCCTTTTCTCCATTACACCACATTACATGACATTCTCCATGTCTCTCTCTCTCTCTCTCTCTCTCTTTGTTGACCCCGTGTGTTTACACTCTGGTGGTTTGCGTCTGCGGCGTCCAGTGTGGCTGGCAGCAGCTGGAGTTTGGCCGCTGCACGTTTGACCTGTGGGGGACCAGCCCGCTGGTGCAGCACTTCATGCAGATGCTGCGGCAGGAGCCCAGCGTGGGCCAGGGCGTGCTGGTGCGCAGGACGCAGGTCCGCACGCTGCCCCCATATCCTTCTGACCGGCACGGTCACTTCTCCACGCTAGTACAGTCATTTCCTGTGTATTAGCCGCATTTGTGTGTAAGCCGCAGGACAGTGTTTATGCAAGCTGAAAGAAACAAAACCATATTAATACCATATTACAGTAGCGCATTTCTTTAAAGATCAAAATGCAGTCAAGGTGTATGTTTGTGTTGAGTTTTACAACGGCATCGGACGTAATTCAGCGTAATCATAATCAAGGACCGGAACTGTCCATATTAGAAGTATGTTTTGTGTACATGTGATTTTACAATATACTGTATACAATATAATCTCCAATGCATATACACATCACACGTCAGTGTATATGCAGCCTGTACGTTTCTGTGTAAGTTTGTCCTTGACTGTGGGCGTTCACGGGGGACGCGGTGACGTACCGGCAGCTGATCCGTCAGTGCCGTGAGCGCTCGGCGGCGCGCTGGCGTGAGCTGAAGGTGGCGAGAGCCCAGTGTGCAGAGGAGCTGGCTGCCCTACAGCGCACCAAGGCCGAGCAACACCGCTTCCTACTCAGGTACGGCAGAGACAACAACACACACATGCAGCAGCTCTGGAGCTGCACTACCACACACACACACGCACACACACTCAAATATATATATATATATATATATATATATATATATATATATATATATAAATATTGTTTGACCCTCATGTACTGTATGACCACACACACTGCAAAATGGGATGTGTATAATGTGTGAAATCTGTGGGTTCAATTCCTGGCTACCACTGTTGTGCCCTTGATAATTAAACCCAAGTTGCTTCGGGGACAATGTAATCCCTTGTAATATAGTTGACAAATGTAAATCACTTTGGATTAAAAGGGTCTGTTGTGTGTGTAATGTAACACATAATGACTATCTCATTCACAGGAAACAGACAACAATTCTGTCCCAGCAGTCCAGTGTGAAGCAGTACTACCAGAAGCTCTACCCTGACACTGTAAGCTCTTCTGTCAGGAACAGTTGTGTTGTTTATTCTCCCAAATGGTTTTATTGACCTTGCTGTGAATTGATGTGAGTTACAGCAGTGAGATTATGAATGTAATTAACGTTTCGTTAGATACAGTTTGATTTAGATGTTACTGAGAGAAGAATGTCTCATAGAAGCTGAATTTCAAAATGTATTTTCCCCAAGTCACTGTATTAATATGCAAAACACTGGGCTCTCTCTCCTTTTGTACAATGGGTGTAATCAGCCAATTGCAATACTCCAAAATCAAAGACGTCGCACTTCAAGAAATGTTTGTTCTCTTTTTAATATTGTTTTATGTAGCAACAGGGGTAACAACAAACACCCTGTCGCTACTTAAAGGTGTTCTAAGCGATGTCATACGGTTTCTTAGCAAATGCGTTTTTTTGGTCACATACAGCAAACAACTCCTCTCAGTCCGCAAGCTGCCCGTTCCCTGAATACACTGTAAAAATGATGCAGTCTCAGGGCAGACCAGGCTCCAAAAACAGCATCAAAAACAGCCTGGTATTGAATATTGGTATTTATTGGTATCTTGAATTTCCCCTTGGGGATCAATAAAGTATCTATCTACTGTATCTATCTATCTATCTGGTGCAGCCTGGACCATGAAACATACCAACAATGTCCAGCCATTCACTGACGAGATGCGTGTTCAGGAGTTTCAATTGCACAGGAATTAAAGGGACACTTCACCGATTAGCATTAAGCTTTGTATCTTTAGAAAACCAGTCATGTTTTTGAATGGTCGTGCATCATTCCCTCAGTTTGCCTTGAGAAGGGAGAAATACGGATTTCAATGTTGGACTTCCTGCTTTCAATGATGTAAAAATCATAATTTTACATCATTGAAAGCAGGAAGTCCTATTCATGGGTTTAATTGAAATCCGTATTTCTCCCTTCTCAAGGCAAACTGAGGGAATGATGCACAACCATTCAAAAACATTACTGGTTTTCTAAAGATACAAAGCTTAATGCTAATCGGTGAAATGTCCCTTTAAGGGAAAGAGAGGGGCGAGCTAGCTCTCTGTCTCTTGTTTGAACATCAACACGAGTGACGTTAACCAACATCGCTTAGAGTACCTTTAAGAAAATATGAAAAAGAAAACAATTATTGTTGGAGTACAAGCTAATTTGATTTTGGAAAATGTATTTTGCCTAAATGCCCCCAAAGACAAGCCAGATATTATGTGCTGCTGACTCAGTAATAACCATCAAAATCAGTTGATCCTCATCATGGCGGTGTGTACGTTTTGTTTGTGTGTTATGATCTCAGTGTTTCCATGGCCCACGGCTTCAGAGTGAGTTCATGAGTTTATGTTTTCTCAGTAACAGACCAGAGAAAATCTCTCTTTCAGAAAGAGGAGGAGATAGACCCACCCTCTGAGAGCTCTTGAACTCAGTAGATGTAGCCGTGCTGGGAATGAACTAAAACCTTCACTCATCATGTAGACAGCAATTACTGACTCACTTCCTGTGGTTTTAAAATCAGCCGGGGGGATTCCATTTATATGCCTGAATTAAAATGACTGCTATGTAAGTCTGGTTTGTCTTGCTGGTTTTATTTTTCACATAGTCATGTATGTAATCATTTAGTGAATGGTATTTCATACTATGTTTCTTTCATCTGGAACCTCCTGGAGAGAAAAGAAACATTATGTCCCCTTTGAAATAAATTGTCAGTGGTGTAATGCAATAAGAAATCCAGCCACTTGATGGCAGTATGCACACTATTATAATGGGCAGGTATTTCTTTTGGCTCACAGAGCTGCAGTTGTGCAGCAGTTTTCAACTTTATCTGTTGCAGGTGTAGGCCTGTAGGCTGAAGAAGGCAAAGCCCGCTGCAGAGTGGTGCCAGTGGCGGATCTCTTGATGCCCCTGAAAAGAAACAGCAGTAAAGCTGAGGAGATCGCAGCCATATTGAATCAGTTGCCTTAGCCTGAAGTAGCAGTCAGCTCCGCGGAAGAGAGCCAGTCAGTTTTGCAGTCACGCCCGTGAGTTACCTCCAGAGTGTCTCAGGTATGTGTTTTTGGGGAGCTGCGATTGTTTCCCTTCGATCTGTCAAGGAGCTGCATTCAGCCAGACTGCATGTTTCATTAACAAACCGCCCTTGACCTCAGAGCTATGGCTGAGGTGTGGTTTCCGAGGTGGCTAAGATGTCTGTCGATGGAGTCTGTAAACAAGAATTATCTCAAAAGACGCGTTCTGGTGAGATGTCAGATTATAGCCAAGGCGCACGCCCCCCCAGCCAAAAAGCACAAGGCCACACAGACCATGTAAGGAGATTTGGCTGGAACATTTTTGCTTCAGTTGGCTCGCTGGCGGTGGCTGCTCGACGTGATACTGCACAAAATATTTCGGCGAGATGCTTATCCTGTCGACGGGGCTGCGGTTGCATACATAAGTAAGTTAATGACTGAGAAGAAAAGCTCATGTAAAATTAATTATGGGAATGAGAGGACTTGGTTTTATGGCATTAGTCATCCTTGAAATGGGTCCGTGTTTTCTTTGTGCTAGAATTTAGATCATCCAGATTAGAGCCGCTGCTACAGACGACGCTTAAAATGTGTTATCAGTTCACATTCGACCTGATGCAAGTTTGTCTCGCTCTTAATCCCTTTTACCCCAGTGACCCATGGGGCTTGTGTTCTTTCCAACCAGCGATCCCTGGCCAGGGATGTTGAAGCATGATGTCTTGCACATGTCCAGATAGCCGTCCGAGAAACAAGCCCTGGCCCAGATGTGGTCCAGATTCGGGCCAGACACCCGGCCAGACCCGATGCCAGACTTCTCCAGCGTCTCTGTCTCTCTGTGTCCTCAGACTGGCACGACTGTGATAACTTCATTAAGGCATGAGCCAGATAGCCACTAATGCAGTGCTGATTTGTCATGGGTCAGTTCCCGGATCGGTTGCCATCTGGGAGAGTGTAATGAGTTTGGACTTGTTAGAACCTCGTCAGAAAATTGCCTGACTGCATGCTGCCCACATGTCTGAGAAGATGAGTCAGAAGAACCCATTGGACAGAACCCAATGGACAGACAGTGATTGACAGATATCACTGCACTGGCCTGTCAGAAGATAGATACTAATCTAGGCAACAAGAGTTGGCCTTCATCAGAAGATTGATGGTAGCTAGTGTTAGCAGATATATGTGATATAATCCATTTGAAATGTGTTTTTAAAACATCAAATGCTAGTTTGCTTCTCTTGGCATGGTTCTGTCAACTTGGAAAGATCCCCCTAAATAACAACCCAAAAAAACCCTAGACAGCCGTGACTAGATTTGAGATATGAGATAACGCTCCGATCAAGGCACTCCACCTTCTTGTTTGAATTGCGTGGATTATGGGCCAGCGTCCAAGGGAAAAAAACTGATCACCTCATCATGGCCAATGAGCGATGCAGGCTGGTGGACCAGTATGTTGGCCTTTTATGCCGCCAGTGTCGTTTCAAAAGAGCCTCCGCGCAAAAGGAACACCGAGGCAGCACAATGAAGAGAGACATCTCTCAGATGTATTGACTTAGCGGCGGCGCGACATTACCGCTATAAATGACAAATGATTTAATATCTAATCTAGACGGGGCGATGTTGACACAGAAAAGGATTGGGAGATGGAAATGAACGCTGAGAGAGAGAGAGCGGCACATCCCTGATCCCCGAATAGATTTGAGGAATAAACAGATCGGAGCCTTCAGACAGGGAAATATTGAGACATAAATCCTCCTAAAATAATATATGATTGCTTCCTGAGATTGAGGAAAGGTGGGAGGAGAGCGGTAATGAGAAGCGCAGGCCTAAAATAGCCGGAAATTCAATTTAAAGTTGCATAATTGCGAACCTCAAAGAGAAGCCGCAATTTCCTCCTTTCGCACATTTACATGATTATTACCAAATGTTTTGATGGGATGAAAATACATAACTATAACAGACTCAAATAGGAGCTACAAAGCTGAGCTGGCTAGCTACATACAGTAGCAAGCCCAGAGGATGTGCCTTTGGAACTACACTATGAGGGTTTAGTCTGGAGACAATTTGGTGTGGAGCAGAGGGCGGGGGCAGGTTTGTGGGGTGTGTGTGTGTGTGGGGGGGGGGGGGGGGGGGCAGGGTTAGGGGGGCTCTGAATTCTCTGTCTCCCCAGTTTGCCATGTTCCAAACATGTCTCCTGTACATTGCGGCTGTTGCTCCTCCTGATCAGTTGTTGTGTTTTTATATCTCCTGGGGGTGGGCTGCACTCCCGTTGTGTCTTAAAAAAAACACCCCACTCCTGTTCCCCATTTCCGCCATGAACCATTTGTGGTCGTGGTTCTGATTCTGTGACTATTGGTGGGAACCACATCACCCTCCCACCTCCGTCTATCTAAAAAGGACAGACGTGCCATACAGTGTATATGCACATGTAATCATGTTTCTCCAAGTTCTCAAGTTCTCCATTTTAGTCCATATCTCATCACGGGTGTCTGCAAGACAGACACTCCGTGTTTAGGCTACACGACAACACTACTGACAAAGCAAGTGTTGAATAGGCAGCACGGTAACCAGAGACTCTTTGAAACTGAGATGTTGCTTGTTTTGTACTGTACTGTACACCTTGGTCGCATTGTTTTCTCACAAATCCAGTGTTTCAAAGTTGCTGGCAACTAATTGCGCACAAACCACGGAGTGAGGGAGTCTGTTATGTGATAAAACAATGGGTTTACTGTGTTCTGTGTCATGTTTGAGACACCCCTGCTATTTCTCTGTTTGGAAAGCTCAGTGGAAGGTTTTACACACTACATGCCATGACAAGATCTTCACCAAAAGACAGCCTTCATCTCTTGTTTGTGTTTCATCTGTGTTTATGCTGTTATTCATTATGTCTGCTATGGCAGCGGTGGTTCTACTGAACATACCCCTGACTGTGGGGAAAGGTGAGAAACACACACACACACACACACACACACACACACAGAGAGATAAACACTCTCATGCAGGGAAAGACCCAAATGAAATGAAATGAGTTCCACACAGAGATCTTGAAAATCTTAATGACGTATATAATTGACACAAGGTATCAGGAACATACAACAGCAACTGACACATAATTTTCATTTTTTTTTTACCTCCAACCTCATTTCCTCGCACTGTTGTGGCTATGAAAACAAACCAATGTTTCACTTATCATTTTTTTCCTCATTAAAACAACAAAACAGAAGACAAAGAAAAAAATATATATATCAGAATGGTTTCTCAAAAAGAAAAAAAAAATTCGGCACATTTCATAAATGCCTGCCACATTCAACATTAGACAGAGGTGGGGGGGGAGGGGGATCAGGGGGCTTACTGGGCCCCTGGTCTCCGACTGCTCTTTAGTTTTGTCTCCGAGTGGAGCGGTTCTCGCCATCCATCCACCCCTGTACTGTCCGCATACATAAATCGGGAGTCCCGATCGATGGATCTTTCTGCAGGGTGTTTCTCAAGTATTGATCCCCTATCCTGTGATGTTGTTATGCAGCCGACGCCAGCCCGTGGACAGGGAAGCCACATGCGTCATGAAAAGTGCAGCAATTGAAATGAACTTTAGGATCGGGGGGGCTGGGGTTAGGGTTTAGGGACTAGGGTCAGGGTTTAGGGATTAGGATCTGGGGTTAGGGTTTGGGGTCTAGGGGTTAGGTTTAGGATCGGGGGGCTGGGGTTAGGGTTTGGTGTTTAGGATCAGGGCTGGGGTTAGGATTTAGGGTTGGGGTGGGGAAGCAGTGCTGGGGGGGGGTGGGGGGGGGTGAAATAGGACATAGGGACAGAGGTTGTGCAAATTGTCAGCCAATGGCAGTGAGATGTGACAGACAAAGAGAGGGACAGCCATTGGTATGAAACTTAACAAGTTACATCTTGTTTGGGTTTTTTTTTTGTTAGTTACTTGTTTGTTTTTATTTTTATTTTCCCATACGTAATTTGCCTTGGAATGTCGCAATGGGGAAATACTGCAAGAAGCTGACACAGTCAGCTCACACTAGGGACCCCCAGCACTAGGTCATCATCAGAGTTCCCTCTTTTCAAAACACGTTCCGAACGCACGCTGACCGGAAGGGGGCCGGATCTCGCCAGCACTGCGTCAAGACGGGCGGTCAGCAGGGGGCACTCTCTGTACCCATGGGCTAGGTGGCTGTGCTGTGCCACGATAAGAAAAAAAAAAAAAAAAAGCCCACATGCTCAGCGGCAGTGCCCGAAGAAGGGAAGGGCATCGCACACACGCACACACACACACACACACACACACACACACACGTCACACACTGTGTGCCATCTGTTAACGCACCTGCCCGGAGAACGGGCCGCACTGGACCCGGCGGCCCCATGAGGGGGCGGCAGCGCGGTCTGACGCAGTCATGTCTAGGCTTCCCCGCGTTTCCAAGCATCTCTTTTGTATTAGTCATATTTCTGCCACTTTTCGACATCAAAGTCCACAGCGACTCCAAGAACAAGCACAGTCTTACTCCGCCATACATCTCTACACATGTGCAGCAAAAAACGCTCTATTGCACACATGCACACACACACACACACATAAACACGAACACGCTCACACACACACACACACATAAACACACAAACACCCTTGCTATCATCCACAAAATCCCCATCCACAAAAGGGACAGATCTCACAAAGCCTTAGTACCCATCAGGATTAAAACACACACACATATCCCTTTCCCATCCTGTCCTCTATCAGTTCCACTGACAGACTCTCTTCGACAAACTAATACAAAAACATTCTCACAACATTGCAGTATAGTTTTTCAAACATTGTGGCGTGCATGCCTGTGAATTATCAGGGAGACCAAGTTTGCATTTTGGCATCACACAGGAGAATGTTACAAAGAATGGGAAGCAAAAAAAAAGAGAGAGAGAGAAAAGGAGAGAGAGCGAGCGAGCGAGTGAGAAAGAGAGAAATACAGATTTCATTTTGTCATCACATATTTATAATCCCTAATTTATCTAACTCAAAAAAGCAAATCAGAAGCATTTACACATTGTTTTTTTCTTGTTGTTGTTGTTGTAAGAAGTGGTTCTACAGTGCAGTGCGTTCTCCTGACTCCACTGGGGGGAGGGGGAGGGGGGGGGGTCGCTGAGCTGGGACAGTGTTCCTGTTCTGTGTTCCGTTTCGGTTCTGTCCTGGCCCTCTGATGGTCTTTGAACTGGCCTACAGAGCTCTCAACACTCCACTGTTTGGGTCCCCAGCTG
>NC_084995.1:23351538-23354038 GCF_963854185.1 Sardina pilchardus | reverse complement strand
GCTGGAGATGAAAGGGTGAGAGCAGCGCATTGGGTCCAGGACAGCGCAGCCCTGCAGGAGAGACATGCAAGCGCAGCACAGTGCAGTACGCAGTGGACGGGAGAGACTAAACACACACTCCATCAGGGAGAATGGGCTCAAGTACAGCTCAAGTCTTCTAGCACCCCCACACACACACACTCCTCTAAACAATCCACACACACACACACACACACACACACACACACACACACACACACACACACACACACACACACACACATACATCACTTTACACACACACCACTCAAACGTACATACGCACACACACACACGCACACACAATCACACACACCACTCAAACGTACACACGCACACACACACACGCACACACACACCACTCAAACGTACACATACACAGCCCTCTCCGCCTAAGGGAGTTACAGCTCAGCTCGTTAGCCTACGATGACTCAACCACACAGACCCTTAATGAGCTGAGAAACGGAGAAGGAGAGAGAGAGAGAGAGAGAGAGGGAGAGAGAGAGAGAGAAGTGAAAGAAGGAGTGAGAGGCGAAGGCAGCGGAAGAGAAAAGGAAATGTTGGAGGAGGAAGAGAGAATGGCATCTCAAGGCAAGAGCAGTGCCAGATTGAGTGAGAGTGAGGGAGAGGAGGATGACTCAGACGAGCAACAACATGAAGTAGAGATAGATAGAAAGAAAGGAAGGAAGAGAGGAAAAATGAAGGACTGAGAGAGATGAATGGTGGAAGGTATTGCAAGGAAGGTACCAGTATAGAGGAGGGAAAGAAAAGGTGAGAGAGAGAGAGGGAAAAAGAGTGGAGGAAGGAGAATTGGGACAAGAAGAAAGAAGCTGAGAGTGAAAGTGTGATAGAAAGAGAGAGAGAGTGGAGGAGAAAGGGGAAAGAAAGAAAGAGAGAGAACAAGAGTGTGGGTGAGTGAGAGAGTGAGGGAGCAAGGAGAGAAAGAGTGTGTATTTGGGGCTGCTTCACCACATCAAAGGGCCGGCAGCATCTGTGAGTCATCAGAGCCCAGTGGGGCAGGGTGGCCTGGGGCCCGCTGACCACTAATATCCTGTACCAGCCTACCATACACACACACACACACACACACACACATTACACATATTACACACACACACACACACACACACACACACACATGCCTACTACACACACACACACACACACACACACACACACACACACACACACACACACACACACACACACACACACACACACACACACACACGCACACACGCACACACGCACACACAAACACACACACACACACACACACACACACACAAACACACACACACACACACACACACACACACACACAGTCAGTATAAAAATGTGCGAACTGTGAGCTTCTCTTCTCTGTCGCACTCTTATCTGTATATAGGGCAAACACACACACACACACACACACACACACACACCTCACACAGAAGGAGGGAGAGCAAGAGAGGCCGAGTGTGTGTGAGAGAGACAGAGAACAGAGGTATGACTGAGTTGGTTGTGACTTGGCCACTGTGCTGAGAGAGTGGGTGGGCTTTGGCAGCACAGATGCATGGGGAGAGAGAGGGAAGGATAGAGAGACCGAGAGAGAGAGAGAGAGAGAGGGAGGGAGGTGAGGACTAGAGTGACACAGAAAGAGAGAGAAAGAGACAGTAAGATAAGGACTGAAAGAGAGATGAGGATGGAGTGAGAGGAGAGAGATGAGAGAGTAGACGCGTGCAAGCAGGCAGGTGGGCCCGGTTGGCACGGTTGGCCCGGTTGGCAGGCTCATCCTCTCTGGGTGGGTATTAGCGGAGTGGATTAGGCCGGAGTGGCCACGCGCTGGGACTGGGACTGGGACTGGAACTGGGACACAGAGCGCCCTGAGACCAGCTGCAGGTGGCCCGGATCTGGGCCGGATCAGGACCGAATGGGTGGGCTCTGGGCCACAGCAGACCCGAGTGAGCTGCAGCATCAGGGGACGGGAGGGAGACAGGGGGCATAATACTGATTTGGTTCTCATGCTAAAAAGGAATTGATATGTGATTGTGTGCGTAGGTGGTTTGTGTGTGCGTGTGTGTGTGTGTGTGTGTGTGTGTGCAACAGCTACAAGCATGTGTGTCTGTCTGTGTGTGTGCGCATCCATGGCTTTGTGTGTATATGTGTCTCTGTCTGAGTGTGTGTGTGTGTGTGTGTGTGTGTGTGTGTGTGTATGGGGGCGAGGGGAATGTACCACCACCCGCCTGTCTGTAATCAGTCCACACTGATGTAGTGCTGATTGGAGCCAGAATCAATTTGGCGTCGCACGGCACAACACAATGAGCGTAATGGAATTAGCCGCACCGCTAATGCGCTGATTGTTCAAGGTTAATTTTGACAACCTTCTCCGATCGGGGGCGGCACGTCAGGCGGAACGAGGAAACGACGGCGCTCGATTGAGATCCGAGATAAGATTTATAACACGCCGATTACACAAGCCGCAACTTTTAACACTCGTTTA
>NC_084995.1:23342406-23344906 GCF_963854185.1 Sardina pilchardus | reverse complement strand
GGAGAGGAGAGCACAGATCTTGGGGCTCTCCTCCTCGGCTCCTCTTGAAGCAATAAATAAGAGTGAGTGGCGTCCATGAGTGCCGATGCTCTGAGTGGGGCGCTGATGATCAGGCCGCATGCTAATGAAGGAGACGTGTTCGTTCCAGCCCGCCGCCCCCGACTCCTGCCCTCTCCACCCGGCCGCCTCCGCTCACTCGGCTGGGGCCCAGCGCTGGTGCATGAGAACACTTCCAGGGACGGGGGGAGGGACGGGGGGGGGACGGGGTGGGGAGCAGGGTGACTCGGTTCCCAGGCAAGGCTCGTGGCCTGTGGGCTGAGTGCGTGTGTGGTGGGGCCGGAAAGGGTGTGTGGGGTGGGGGGTTGGGGGGGGGGGGGGGGAGGAAGTGGTGGTTGTGGTGTGTGTAGAGTGTGTGTGTGCATGTGTGAGTGGAGTGTGTGTGTGTGTGTGTGTGTGTGTGTGTGTGTGTGTGTGTGTGTGTGTGTGTGTGTGTGTGTGTGTGTGTGTGTGTGTGTGTGTGTGTGTGTGTATGTGTGTGTATGTGTGTGTGTGTGTGTGTGTGAGAGAGAGAGAGTGGTGTGTGTGTGTGTGTGTGTGTGTGTGTGTGTGTGTGTGTGTGAGTGGTGTGGTGTATGTGGGCGTCCGTGTGTGTGTGTGTGTTCGAGTGTGTGTGTGTGATATGGGTGGTGCTCATCTCTGTTCTCATAGCTGGTGACATTAGCTTGTGGAGACCCTGGCTGATTGCTCTGGTCCCTACCCCCAGGCTGTGCTCCTCTCTACTGCGCGCTTCCCAAACCATCGATCCACCAGCGCCCATACCCACATACCATTCCTGACGCGCTGCACTCAATTAGCACCCACAGCTCGCTTTGTGCATTTTGATGAGAACATCTATGCGTGTGTGTGTGTGTGTTTGTTTGTGCATTTGTGTGTGCATCTATGGGAGCGAGTGAGAGAATGAGGGAGTGTGCGTTAGTGACTGTGTGCGTGTGTGTGTGTGTGTGTGTGTGTGTGTGTGTGTGTCCGCCCCACTAATCATGGGAGGCTTGTGGGTGGAATAGTACCGCAGGCACAAAGTTATGAATATAAAGATTGCTGAAAGGAATGCTGAAGAAGTGCCTGTAACCATGGGAGAGGAAGGCAGAAAGAGAGAGAGAGAGAGCCTGAGAGAGAGAGAATGAAAGAGAGAGAGAGAGAGAGACAGAGAGAGAGAGGTAAAGATAAAGAGATTATAAAGCAGAGAGAGTGGTGCTTCCAACTCAGCTAAAGGAAAAGACTGAACCTTCAGTGTGGGAGAATATGACAGATTAACACTAAGAAAGATAGAGGAAAGGAGAGAGGGAACAGTGAACAAGCTGGGAGAGAGGAAATGAAAGAGGGAATAGAAGACAGGCCAGAAGAGAGAAAAATGAAGGATGGCAGGAAGAAAGAGAGAAGCGGGTGCACTGTGGGACGAGGATGAGAAGATGGAGGAGAACAGAGGGAGTTATGGAGTCATGTGAAAATGTGGCCAATAACTGACACACACACACAGAGAGGCATGGAGATAAGAAACCAGGCAGAAAGAGAGAGAGAATGGAAGACACAGAGAGAGAGAGAGAGAGAGAGAGAGAGAGAGAGAGAGAGAGAGAGAGAGAGATGCAAAGATACAAAGATGAGGATCCAAAAATGAGGGAAGGAAAATACAGAGGGTTAGTGAATGGCAGAACGGAAATAAAAGACAGATTAGAACATGAAGAATGAAGAGAAAGAGCAGAAGAAGGAGAAAAAATGTGAAAGACAGAAAACAGGAGGGAGGGAGGGAGGGGTAGAGACGGGGGAACCCCCAGCAGACAGACGGACAGGTGTGTGGCTCTCACCTGGGAGACTTTGCGGGTGACCTCCCCGCCGGTCACCAGGCCCTGGATGAAGGTGCGCAGGGCCACGAAGGCGCGCGTGACCTTCTGCTGGGCGTCGCGCGGCGTCTCGCCGAACGGCCGCAGCGTCTCCGACTGCTTGGTGACGCACTCCAGGTAGTCGTCGGTCAGCGCGTACTGCGGGTTGGCCGCCTTGAACAGGCGCTCCAGCAGCCGCACCCAGAACTCGTTGAGCGCCTCCTCCAGGTTGACGTTGGCGCCGCGGTAGTAGCGGCGCAGCTCGGCGAACAGGTCCTGGAGCACGCGCGCGTTGGGCTGGTACTGCGCGCCCAGCGTCGGCGCCAGCGTGCTCTCCGAGCGGTTGATCAGCTCCAGCACGTGGCCTGAGGACGGACACACACACACGCACACACACACACACACACACACACACACACACACACACACAGCTCCATTTATATGTGGTCTAAACACAACAGGAATACATGCTAAACAAAGTAAGGTGAACCACTCACACATTATATTATTATAGTTATATCTGAGGAAATCTCTAGATTACATGAATAGGTTTGCTAATCCAAAACATACAATGTAAATGCATAGAAAGAATACATATAATATACAGTATGTTGTATAGACCTACC
>NC_084995.1:23324906-23329906 GCF_963854185.1 Sardina pilchardus | reverse complement strand
GGTCCCCTTTATTTGGCAATAAAACCAGGAAGAGTGGGCCATAAATACACTGTATATAAAAGCCAGGGAGAATGAGAAAGAAGAATACGAGACAGAGATGGTGTACGTACGTGCCTGTGTGTGTGTGTGTGTGTGTGTGTGAGAGAGAGAGAGAGAGAGAGAGAAGGACGGAGAGAGCAAATAGACAGATGGAGAGAGAGAGAGGCTCAAGGAAAGGAAAGTGGTAGAGAGAGAGAAAGAGGTGAGGGGGAAGAGAGGGATAGCTTGCGAGTGCAACACGAGACAAGACAGACTGTGTGATTTGATCATGTGTGAGTCTCCCTGCGTCGTCTTGTCTCATTCTCATCTCGTCTCATCTCTGGAGTGTTCTGTGCAGCTCAGCAGAATGTCGCCACATCCAGCATAAATCAGGTCGCACAGTTGAGCCCTACACTGCCCCCCTCCCTCTCTCTCCCTCCCTCCCTCTCTCTCCCTCCCTCCCTCTCTCCCTCCCTTCCTCTCCTGTCAGGGCTGCCAGTGCTAGCTTGGCCTCGTCCCCAGCCTGCTGCTGCTGCCCTCGCCGGGCGCTTGACCTCCAGCTCAGCCAGGAAAAATGTGCCTAATCTACCCAGAGAAGCAGACCTCCAGCCCCATAACACACTGCAGCCAGCTAGACAAGGACCGGGAGACAGGCAGGCAGGCAGGCAGGGAGGCAGGCCAATGCACAACTCTGAGGACAGACAGGGAGAGAGTAGAGAGTGTGTGTGTGTGTGTGTGTGTGTGAGTGTGTGTGAGAGAGAGAGAAAGGTCAAGAGGGTCATGGAAAGACAGAATTTGACAGGTAGAAAGAGACACAGAAAAACAGAGTCCATATACAGAGTCTCTCTGCATAGGCTACATAGAGTACTACATAGACACACTGTAACTTGACACAGAGAGACAAAGACACAGATACAGAGAGAGAGAGAGAGAGAGAGAGAGAGAGAGAGAGAGAGGGAATGAGAGAGACTGATACAGCAGCACAACAGGGACTGAGATAGAGAGAAATAGAAAGGGAGAGGAGGGATAGAAAGAGAGAGAGCAATAGAAAGAGAGAAAGAGAGAGAAAGACTTATATGACAGCACAACAGGGACAGAGACAGAGAGAAATAGAGGGAGAGAAGGGATAGAAAGAGAGAGGACAATAGAAAGAAAGAAAGAAAGAGAGAAAGAGAGAGAGAGAGAGAGAGAGAGAGAGGACTCTGCTGCCATCCCCCCGTGTGCGCGTGACTGCCTCTCCCAGCCCATGGAAAGTCATCAGTGTAAAGGCATCTCCACCACAGGCAGGCGTGTGTGGGAGTCGGAGAGGTCAGTAATTCCAGCCGCAGGCTCCTCGACAGCCACCAGCTCCCCCGAGCGCTTTACCATCGCCATGGCCACCGCACAGACCCTCATAAAGACGCCACTGGACACGCCATGGCTCCCCGAGCCCGCCAAGCTTCCGAGACCAGGATTTATTTCTGTCCTCCGACTCGACACACACCGCCAGGGACACCAAAACGCTGGACGCCAAAAACACACCACTCTCCAGAACAATACAGACGAGACGAGGCGAGCGGTCAACACAGACAGAGGGGTCAGGGAGGTCATCGGAGGATCAGAGTCGTCGAGCTGAAGCGGGAGGCGTTCTGAGACGTTCTGTACTTTTGACTGACCGCAAAAGTCTCAATAAATCACGACTGCAGACCGACGCGGAGCCAGTGAAATACAGTCGTGGACTTGGAGAAAAGAAAGAGAGACAGACACAGAGAAAAAAAGGAGGAGAGGTAAAGAGAGAGGGAGTTATGTAAGCCAGCCAGGACTGTGTCCAGAACAGAGAGGGAGAGAGACGGCCGAGCACGCTCACAGCGCTCACAGACTGACTCCAGTTCAGTGGCGTCACATGGCCTGGCGAGCACACACACACACGGTCAATAGCCCATAACGGCAGACGGACATGCGAGACACACGTATGCATATGATCGCGGACATGCATTGTACACGTAATCACACAGACACACACACACACACACACACACACACACACACACACACACACACACACACACTGTTCGATTTATAGAGTTTCCTTGATGAGCACAGTGAACATCCGCTGGCCTGATTTAGTACATACTGTGTAGCATAACCAACTGAGAGTTTCCTAAACAAACACACTGTGTCTCTGATACAGAACTGTGTGTGCTGACGTGCGGCGTAGGCTAACGCTAGGACTCTGGAACAGACGGGGGAGCAGGCTAGTTCGTACAGCCTCTGGGCTGTTTTGGCAGCTGAACTTGACGTAGGGTGAAATATGGCAAGACGGCTGAGCTGAAACTGTGATTGAACTGCGTGTACAATATGTGTGTGTGTGTGTGTGTGTGTGTCTGGTGAGGAAGTGTGTGTGTGTGTTGGGGCAAGATTATGAGAGTGTGTTGTGAGACTATCAGTCTGTGTGTGTGTGTACTGTGTGTGTGTGTGTGTGTGTGTGTGTGTGTGTGTGTGTGTGTGTGTGTGTGTGTGTGTGTGTGTGTGTGTGTGTGTGTGTGTGCGTGTGTGTGTCTGTGTGTGTGTGTGTGTGTCTGTGTGTGTGTCTGTGTGTGTGTGTGTGTGTGGTGTTTGCAGTGGAACAGGGAGACAGGTGGAGCAGCTGGTGCAGGTGACCTGTGAGCCGCTCATTAGCCCAGGTGATCACCGTGGCAACACGGCAGCTTCATGAGGTGTGACGAGGAAAAAAACAACCCTCATGACTGTCAACAGGATACATCTCTCTCTCTCTCTCTCTCTCTCTCTCTCTCTCTCTCTCTCTCTCTCTCTCTCTCTCTCTCTCTCTCTCTCTCTCTCTCTCTCTCTCTCTCTCTCTCTCCCTCCCTCCCTCTCACTCCCTTCTCCCTCTTTTTCTCTCCCACTCTGTATCACTCTATCAATCTATTCCTCTATATCCACCTACTCATCTGTTTTCCAGATCAACTCTCACTCTATCTGATGTTCAGACGTCTTATTACCTACTGTGATGGCGGCCGCTCAGTAACTCCGTTGTCCTCTCCAAATGCCCTCTGTGGTAAGAGACACTAACCTGTCTCCCATATCACTTGCTTGACAGTGATGGTGAGGGGGCCTACATCAGACAGCCCTTCAGCCATCATGGGCGTCCCCTGCAGGCTCAGAGGCGGCGACGGAGACTGAGTCACGACAGCGCCGCGGTACCACCGAGGCTCGACGGCACGTCATGTCACGTCCTGTGACACGGCCGCTTTGATCTCTCGACTCAAGACACTTCGATGTGTGTGTGTGTGGGTGTGTGTGTGTGTGTGTGTGGGGTTCTGTTCCTCTACCGCTCTCATATCGAGTCCGTCTGCATCAGCAAGCTTCTCGCTTGAAGCTACAAGAACGCTATCACGGTTAATAGTGGAAGCCCCTATTCAAAATGGCAGCTCCGTAGCGCAATGAAACTGAAATGGCCCATGATAATAAAGCATCTTAATATGAGCCATAGACCTCAGTGGCCTGATCAGGTCATTGGGTTTATAGGAGTACGTTTCTCAGTGGAGAAAAAGAACTAGCCATCTTACTCCAGTCCTCGATCACGTCATACTCGAGCAACTCGGTCAACTTTGTCCACCCTGGCAGCTCGGACGCCGTGTCTTCGGGCTCCTAGGGGCCTCTGTATCCTTCGCTATTGGCCCTGGTGTCCCCAAGTGACCCTGTCCTGCATGGCCGGTCCAGACTCCTGGCCTTGCCCCTCTGCTCGTACATTTCTCAACCTTGTGTGAGGGGCCCTGTGTGGACTGATGGTGTAATGCAGATGACATCTCCCTCTCTCTCTATCTCTCTCTCTATCTATCTATCTCTCTCCCTCTCTCTCTCTCTCTCTCTCTCACTCTCTCCCTCTGTCTGTGTAACACTTGCACTCTCTCACACCTCACAGCTGTGGGAAGAGAGGAGAGAGAGCCCTGACTCAGGTTTCCTAATAGCACGGTGGTGTCGTCAACATCGCGAATGAAAGAGAAAGTGATTGAAAGAGAGAAAGAGGGAGAGAGAGTGTGAGAGAGAGAGAGATGGAGCGATTGGACACACAATCATTTAACAACAGTCATCAAGCCACCACCAGGCTATTGGTCAGATCAGTCTTGCCCATAACGGTGGTGTTGTAATGGTTGCTATCTCCCTGGACAGTGTGGTCACTCTCCCATATCACCTCTGCAAGTGAAGATAAAGAGATGGCTCTGTGCCCACTCCCTCTAAAGCCTGATGCTTGTCTCTATAACCGTGGCTCTAACGGTAGCTTTTTGAGCAACGGTGCCTGGCACCTGGAAACACACTGCCCATGGGTGGTCAGAATCCACCAGGTGAAAATCTGCTGCCCAATCAGTGGGAGACTGTCTGAACAGCATCAGCTCTGCAACAGTGTGTCCAGCAACATTTCCCAAAAGTTACGCTGTGGATCATCATGTATCATTAAGTGTGTGTGTGTGTGTGTGTGTGTGTGTGTGTGTGTGTGTGTGTGTGTGTGTGTGTGTGTGTGTGTGTGTGTGTGTGTGTGTGTGTGTGTGTGTGTGTGTGTGCCACTCACTGTCGAAGCTCTTGTACTGGGTGTTGAGGGTGATCTGCAGCGAGCGTCCCTCCTCCTTGACCAGACGCTCGAAGTCCACGCGACTCAGGTTGGACAGCTTCTCCTCCATCTCACTGGTGCAGCAGGTGTAGCCCTGAGGGCAGATACGCAAGTGCTCACCTGTGCAGGTAAGGAGAGAGAGAGAGAGAGAGAGAGAGAGAGGTTTACAACTTCATTCAACCCTAATTACACAATCCCACAGAGTTACAGTACGTCCGTAGGACCTACTGTACGAACAAAAAGCTTTAGTCAGATGGCTTGCATCCAGCACGCACACATCTTTAAAACTGATTAGCAATACACAGATCGAGAGAGAAAGGGGAGAGCTTTAACACTGCCATTAAAGCACTGTCTAAATCTCCCACACAATCACATTTGTATAGCACTCATATGA
>NC_084995.1:23307406-23314906 GCF_963854185.1 Sardina pilchardus | reverse complement strand
AGGTTAAGCTGTGTAAGCAGTAAGTTTGTTTTCATTACGAGCTTAGTTGCTCTTGAGGGTTCTACACTATACCCTTTTGTTTGAGTAATGACAACCTTTTTTGTCTCCAGACATAACAAGACAAATATGCATCTGTCTGTCTGTGTGTGTGTGTGTGTGTGTGTGTGTGTGTGTGTGTGTGTGTGTGTTGCAGTGATAATTTACGAGCATGTGGAGGAGAGATCAGAAGCAGATACTCGTGAAACATTTTGCATGTACTCTCATGACAGTCATCAGGAAGGCAGAAGAGAGAGACACACACACAGACAGACAGACAGAGAGGCAGGCAGACAGATGGACAGAGGCACACACAGGCCGGTAAACAGACAGACCCTGTCAGACGCTGACAGACAGGTCTCCGAGGTTGCCCCATCACCGTGACGTGCCCAGGGGTGTTTCTGCTGCAGACGGCAGGTTGCCCCTGTTGTCAACAAACGGACTAATCTCCACTCAGACAGTGAGGGCAGACGCCCCAGGCCTGTGACCCAGAGCCTCCGCTGGGCCTTTAGAGCAACCCACGGCAGTGAGAGAAAAGGAGGAAGAAAGGGAGGAAGAGAGAGAGAGAGAAAGAGAGAAGGGGGAGAAAGAGGGTGAAGGAGCAGGGCAAAGCTGCAGTTGACAACCAGGGTTTCAATAAGGCACAAAACATACTGTAGCACTGTTTAACTGAAGAGTGACTGAGAGAAAAGACAGGAGGAAAAAGAGAGGAGACAAGAGAGGGGGGGAGGGAGGAGAGATGGGGGGAGAGAAGGATGGAAAGAGAGAAGAGAAAGGGGAGAGAGAGGGATGGAGAAAGAGGGAAGAACTGAGAGGCTGGCAGCTGTGGAGGCCTGACTCCCATCTACGGTAAGAGGCTGGTGTCAGAATTCGCCAGAACTCTTATCAACACATCAGACGACTGGGCGGTGTGTGTGTGTGTGTGTGTGTGTGTGTGTGTGTGTGTGTGTGTGTGTGTGTGTGTGTGTGTGTGTGTGTGTGTGTGTGTGTGTGTGTGTGTGTGTGTGTGTGTGTGTGTGTGTGTGTGTGTGTGTAGGTGGGGGGGTGAGACAGACAGCAAGTGAAAGGAGGGAGCCAGAGAGAAAATATGGAGGCAGCAGCTGGAATGTAAAATGAGGGATGAGATGAGAGGGAACAGCTGGGAGGGGAGAGAGAGAGAGAAAGAGAAAGAGAGATAAACAGAGAGAGAGAGAAAGAAAGAGAAAGATAAACAGAGATATGAAGGGAGAGAAGCCAGGAGGAAATCAGAGTCCACAAGGTGATTATCTCCACAAGCACCTTGACCTTTGACATCAACGGCTGCGGACCCTGAGCTCAGGTCACCAGGGGTGAGCAGGGCGAATCTGGGACTGTGCCAGTAGCTAAGGCCAACAAACAATGGAGGAGCAGACTCCCATACAAAAGCACTAATAAAGTACAGTTGCTACTCCAATGCAGGAAAAGGAGAAGGAACGGCTCTGGGGAGCAAGAATGCTGGTGGTGGAGATGGTGTTCTGTGTGTGTGTGTGTGTGTGTGTGTGTGTGTGTGTGTGTGTGTGTGTGTGTGTGTGTGTGTGTGTGTGTGTGTGTGTGTGTGTGTGTGTGTGTGTGTGTGTGCGTGTGTGTGTGTGTGTGTGTGTGTGTGTGTGTGTTGGGGGCGGGGGGGGGGGCGTATTTACAGTGACACCTCACATGGCTTAATCCAAAAAAAAATCTCCTGAGCTCATGCACAGCTGGTGCACTATGGCAGGAAGTGTGGGCTGGGGGCTGGGGGGGTGACGGTGGGGCTCTACGCTGTGAGCAGTGACCAGTGGGCTGGGTGAGAGGGAGCTCCAGCACTGGTTGTGATGGTGGGGCTCTATCCTGTGGGCAGTGGGCTGGGTGAAAGGGAGCTCCAGTGCTCTGATGGTGGGGCTCTATGCTGCTGAGCAGTGAGCAGTGGGCTGGGGGTGAAAGGGAACTCAGCTCAGTTGTGATGGTGGGGCTCTATGCTGTGAGCAGTGAGCAGTGGGCTGGGTGGGAAAGGGAGCTCCAGTGCTGGCTCTGCTGGTGTGATGGCTCTGATGAGTGTGAGTGCGAGTGCAGCATGATGGCTGAGTGGAGCACAATGGAGAGGGCCAGAGACGATGCAGTATTCAGGGAGCACAATAGGTAAGTAATGGGAGATTTAAAGCCATTGATTGGCTGTAATCCCCGCGTTTTTGGCTGCCACCTCGCTTCTCAGCACACACCCACACAAACTCTCACACACACACACACACACACACACACACACACACACATCCCCCAACACTCCCCTGCGCACCACCTCTTGTCTTTTCAGCAGATGCTTTGCTTGTCCGTCATCACCTCATGATGATTCAAGGGAGTGACTGACTGACACCCCCAACGCACATACACATACAGACACACACACACACACACACACACACACACACACACACACACATACACACACACATACACATACAGACACACACTAAACACATACACACACACATACACACACACACACACACACACACACACTAAACACATACACCTTCACCACTGAACAGATTTACTGTTGTCTGAAGAATCATCATGCCTGGGGCCAGGATCAAAGGCAGGAAGGCAGACAGCTTTACTTCTTCGCCTCTCTCTCCCTGGGCCCTTCCCCATCTCCCACACACACAAACACACAGACACACTCCCGCCCCAGAAACACCGGCGGCGTCAAATCATGCTCAGATCCAGCAGCTCGGCACTTGCCCTGTTGCCCCTGACACCGGCAGTGTTTGTCAGGAGGACTGGAGCTGAGACTTTTTTGCCCGTCTTTGTTTTGTTTGGTTTGGTGAGGGTGAGGTGATTGTGTGTGTGTGTGTGTGTGTGTGTGTGTGTGTGTGTGTGTGTGTTGTGTGTGTGTGTGTGTGAGAGGGGAGGGGTACACAAGCACAGACAGAGGAGCTGACATTATGCTGCTGCTGCTGCTGTGGCCTGAGACAGCTGATGGGATTGGAGCAGCCCAAAGCGTCCTGGAGGAGAGGAGAGAGACGCACAATGTTGCCTGTGCAGACAAACACTGGGAATGCATTCCCATGGGGGCCCTCTGAGTGTGTGTGTATGTGTGTGTGTGAGTGTGTATGAATGCGCGTACGTGCATGCATGTGCTTTTGTGTGTGTGTGTGTGTGTGTGTGTGTGTATGTATGAGTGTGTATGACTGTGTGTACATGCAGGCATGTGCTTTTGTCTATGTGTGTGCATGTATGAGTGTGTATGACTGTGTGTACGTGCATGCATGTGCTTTTGTGTGTGACTGTGTGTGTGTGTATGTACAGTATGAGTGTGTATGACTGTGTGTACGTGCATGCATGTGCTTTTGTGTGTGTGTGTGTGTGTGTGTGTGTGTGTGTGTATGTATGAGTGTGTATGACTGTGTGTACGTGCATGCATGTGCTTTTGTGTGTGGGTGTGTGTGTGTGTGTGTGTGCGTGTATGTATGAGTGTGTATGACCGTGTGTACGTGCATGCATGTGCTTTTGTGTGTGGGTGTGTGTTCGGCTGGGTGTGGGTGGGGTAGGGTGAACGGAGGAAGGCGGGGGGGGGCGCGATGGTTGATGGAGAAAAGAATAGAATGGGAAGAGAAGGAGAGAAAACTACCCTCCGGACGAAAAGCTTTGCACCTCGGAACAAAAGGGGGGGGGGGGGGGGGGGGACCTTGACGAGTTGAAATGGTGCCAGGTTGGCCCAGCAATGCATTCAGGGAGAGCACAGCTGTGTAACCAGAGAGCGCGGCGAGCACGGCGAACTCGGCGAGCGAGGATCTGCGCTCCCGTTCCCCCCCGCGGGGCCACGCCTTGCCCTCCGCTGCCAGGAACGCAGGTAGGGAGTTTGTTCCGGAAACAAACCGGTCGGTTAACAGATCAATCCATATTATCCAGCCCGCCAGACAGACAGACAGACAGACAGATAAGCAGACAGACAGAAAGACAGACAGCCAGCCAAGCCAGCCACGCTGTGAGAAAGAGAGCGAGAGAGAAAGAGAGAGAGAGTGGGAGGACAGAAAGAGAGACAATTGGCCTCCATCCACAGATTCTCCCATCCTTCCCAAACTGCCAGGGCTGATAACAGGACGCTCAGCTGCGACAGGGCTGGCAGGGCAGGTGAGGAGGTTCCAGGGGAAAGCACCTGAGCTGGCTGTGGTCGGGACGGGGGGTAGGGGGGGGTAGGGGGGCGGAGGAGGGGGGTGAGTTCACTGGGGGCGAGCTGACGGTGCGGCAGCGGCCAAGTCATTCAGGGTGGTCCACCTGTCAAAACAGGTCAGAACACGCCGACAGCGAGAGTGACGCATCTCCACACCTTGACTTCACTTCACCGCAGAGGAGAGAAAGACAGAGAGAGAGAGAGAGAGAGACACTTTTGACTTTTAAAAGCCTTTTATTGAACCAACACATGGATCAAGACCATCTGAGATAGTGCCCTCAGATAGCTATACACCACTCTACCAACACCATGGAAGAAGAAACAGATGAGAGAGAGAGTGTGAGAGAGAGAGAGAGAGGGGGGGGAAGAATAGACAGGCAGAGAGGAAGGGGAGAAAGAGAGAAAAGAGGAAAGGCCAGTCCAATACCACTTCCCCTAATCATCTACTAATGTCCCACTACGGCATCAAAAGAGGCCCAAAATACCACAGAAGGGTTCTCTCACGCCACACAGCACTGACTCACCCCTTTGTGCTGGTCTGAAACAGGCCACAGGAAGTGACATCATCCCCATGGGCCCCCCGTTCTGCTGCCTTTGTGTGTGTGCGTGTGTGTGTGTGTGTGTGTGTGTGTGTGTGTGTGTGTGTGTGCGCGTGTGTGTGAGAGGCATTGTGGGCCGCATTCGCAGCCGAGAGCCAGACCAGCTGTGGGCACAGCTGTTCACTGGTCACGAAGCAGCAGCAGCAGCAGCAGGTGGAACTGTGGGAATCGGAGTCACATGACCCTGCCCGGGTGCTTCAGGAGGCAAAGGGCCGTCCAAGCACTCAGTCCATTGTGTGCGTGTGTGTGTGTGTGTGTGTGTGTGTGTGTGTATGTGCGTGTGTTGGCTGCTCACTGCCAGCGAGACGTCATGGAAGAAGTCACGAGTGTACTGACCCAAGTGATGAAGCATTAAAGGATCCCTTAATGGACGTTTGAGCTCAGCAACCATTCGAGCATTGATTGGCTTAAATGTTGTGCTGGGTTATTAATTGTGGACTGCGCCTTTAAGGAATACTGAGCCATTATGTCTCCGCTGGCCCAACTCAAATTTGTACAGACCTCAGAAAACGAGGTCACTTGATGATCTGCTCGTTTATCTCATTTAAGGAGCCATAAATTGTGTTAGATTGAGACAGAGAGGTATTTCTGTCCTGATATATCCAGACTATCTCACACTCTACAAAAGCTGGTCCTCATGAACGGCATCTTCCCCAGCTGTGGGTGAACATTCTGAAGGTTGTGGACAGGGACAAATATTGCTTTGAGTCTTCATGTGGGATCAGTCTGTGCCCTGAGAACTTTGCAGTGGTGTGCGCTCGACATCGCGAGGCAATATGCTGAACCACGAGCCAACTCAGGCCAAAACAAGAGCAACACACGCAATCCCAGACACAGCGCGTCTAACCGAGGCAGCGAACGACCACAATAACTCATTTGTGTCCACTACTTCGAGGCCCCGGGGGCAATTTAAAGTCCTCGAATTCTTCAAACGCACAGAAGCTAAAAACAAATCATCCTGTGTCAATTCATAACCATGAGCTATAAGAAACAGCCAAAGGGCTGGACCTCGTAAGTGGAGATTTATTTATTTTTTGTTTCGCGTGCTTTAAGTGAGGTCAAGTAGCTGAGGCTGTGCTTTTTTTCGGGTCAGCATTTTCCAGAAAGTTCTCAGAACCCATCCGGGGGCCAGCGGTAAAATAATAATAATACTAAAAAAAAAAAAAAAACCCGACGGTCTCAGAAAACAGCTCTGCTTCCAGAGGGCGGCCGCCAGCGGGCTTCAGAGTGAGGCTGAGGCGAGGCTGAGGCGAGGCTGAGGCGAGGCGAGGAGAGGAGCGGCGAGCCTCACTGACAGCTGAATGCATAAGGTGTACTGAGGAATGTGTGCTGCCTTTGCTCTCTCTTTCCATCTTACTCTCTCTCTCTCTCTTTCTCTCTCTCTCTATCTTTCTCTCGCTCTCTCTCTCTTTCCATCTCTGCCTAATCCCCTTTTCAAGCCGCTGCTGAAAGGGAAGCTTTTCATCTACACATCTTTTTGGAGGAAAAAAAAAAAGTAGAAAGAAAAGTGTGTGAGCGTTCATCAGTTCTGCACTCGTTCTGAACTCAGGGGCCGCACAAAAGCAAAAAAAAACGAAAGGAGAATATCTCACTTTCTTTTTTTTCCTTCCCCAGAACTCTTCTTCTTCTGCTCTTAATCTCCCTCTCCTGTCCCCTGTGTTTTATTCCGTTTAATCTGTGCAGATTTATCAGTTCCGAGTCCTCCGCGTTCACCTTTTCCCTCCCTGGTGTCACCTTTCACCCCATCAAAAAAAAACAACACACAAAAAAAACACTCATCTCAGATTCACTCTCACTCCTCTCACAGATTCACTCTCTGCATCCCTCTCTCAATCTCTCTCCATCCTCTTGTTTTTTCATTCTCTCTCTCTCTCTCTCTCTCTCTCTCTCTCTCTTTCCCTCTCTCTGCACCAGTCCTGTAGATTTAAAGCACCTTGTCATCATTTAAGCGGATCAGCTCCGAGTCCAGGCCGTCTCCTCCTCCTCCTCCTCCTCCTCCTAGTCCTGCTGCTGTGGCTGCTACAGCTGGATGATGGATCACTAATGAGTATCCAAACCCCCCACACCCTCTCCACCCCACCTCCACCCCCCCTCCCTCCACCCCTCTCTCTTTGCTCCACTCCTTGACACGTGCACTACATCACAAGGTAAAATACCCCCTTTTTCTAGCACAGAAGATATTTCCTTCAAATCCCAAATGCCAAAAATTTATACTCCACTTGTCTTCTGCCAGGCCGCCTGATTAGTTCAGTAGTGAAGCTCTGTGTGTGTGTGTGTCTGAGTGTGTGTGTGTGTGTGCGTGCGCGCGCGATATGTCAGATAACATGCCTGTCTGCTCAGATTATGTGGGCTGTGTTTTCCGCCATGTCACTGAGGCGACACAAAGATGACATTCGGATCTGTCAGTGCCCAGGAGCCGGCTCATTACAGAGCACCTTGTGCCCCTGGCAGAGGAGATGGTCATCTGTGTTAGGCTGCCAACCTGTAGAGAGACTGCCTGGCGCACATTCAAGGTCAAACGGGCACACAAATTAACGAAGCACCTCGTGCTACCTTGGTGTGTTTTTGATTGACATAGAATGTCATGGTTATCATCTCTTAGTGCTCCACTACGGCACCAAAAGAGGCCCAAAATACCACAGAAGGGTTCTCTCACGCCACACAGCACTGACTCACTCCTTTGTACTGTTCTGAAATAGGCCA
>NC_084995.1:23284906-23294906 GCF_963854185.1 Sardina pilchardus | reverse complement strand
ACCAGAGAGAGAAAGAGAGAAAGAGAAATACTACTCGTGGGACTGACAGAAAGAGAGAAGGAGAGAGAGAGAGAGAGAACAGAAGAATAAAAATACTACCTTCTGATGAAACAAAGTGAGACAGAGGAGAGGGGGGTGAGAGAGGGGGTTGAAAATCCAGAAATAGCATTCACACTAAAATCTGCACACCATCACTGCAGTATTAGAGAGAGAGAGAGAGAGAAAGAGAGAGGGATATAGAGAGAAAGAGTGAGAGGGAAAGAGAGAGCGAGAGGCCAAACCAGCAGCCTGCTGCCCGCAGGTCATCTGGAGCTCTGGCTGGGGCTGCTACTGATCTCAGATCAGGCCAGGCTGTCAGATGGCAGCTTATAAATCAATCGCAGCTCATCTCATCACTGCACACCAATCAGAGGCACGTCGATAAAGTGCCCCGGGAAAGCCCCTTCACCCACTACCACCACCACCACCAGCAGCAGCAGCAGCAGCAGGCTAACAACTGCAAATACACCAGGGTAAATGTCACAGGGGAAAGCCTGTTTGGATTGGGAGGCTGCCTGGCGGACGGGTGGAGAGGTGGTGGGGGTGGTAGAAGTAGGGACAGGGGGGGCTGGGGGCGGGTGGAGGGGTGGAGGGGTGGAGGGGTGGAGGCACTGTGTTGCTGGAGGGCTGTGGGGCTGGTTCCTGTTTGTCATCACTCCTTACAAACAACACACAACAGCACCAAACCACACAGGCCTCCCCTTTAATTACTTAAACACTTTTAATCCAAGAGGAATAATGTAATGTGCTGTGGTCTGTACCCCTATGTGTTGTACCTGTTCATAAAGTGATTTATTTGCCTGTGTGACGGCTTTAGCTATACAAGTGCCTACGTGAATCTGAGAGACAAAGAAAAGAAAGGAAAGAAAAGAAAGAAAGAGGAGGAGAGGTGTACAGCATAGCATGAACAACAGCGAGAATCAGAGCGCAGAACCACAGGGAAGAGAGAGATGGACAAAGAGAGAGATGGAGAAAGAGAGCGAGAGAGCGTGAGGCTCTGCAGGCTCTTGAGCTAGCTCGGCTGGTGAGTCTGAGGCAGAGAGAGAAAGGGAGGGAGGGAGTGATAGAGGGAGGGAGGGATAGAGAGAGGGATAGAGGGATAGAGGGAGGGAGGGAGAGAGGACTGGAGTGTAGCCGCTCTGCTGCCTCCGCAGCCACCGCTGGAGCCGTGCGTGTGTTGGGGCCTCCCAGGGCTTGTTGTGCACATTATGGATGCTAACGCAGGCGGGGGAGACTCTGCCCCAGAGCTCAGCACAACACACACACACACACACACACACACACACACACACACACACACACACACACACACACACACACACACACACACACACACACACACACAGAGACACAGACACACAGAGACACAGACACACAGAGAAAGACACACGCACACACACAGAGAAAGACACACACACACACACACACACACACACACACACACACAGAGGCAATTCTGCTGTGTGAAGCATCCCATTGTTTCATACTATAATATTTATACCTCCATGAGAACAAGGTCAGAAAGCTGACAGCCACAATAGACTGAGGCAAGTTTACGGTGAGATGAGTGGAACAATATGATCCAGCATTCAATTCTGCTACGCTACACTACTGAGCTATTGCTGTGCCTTTGTTAGCAGTCACAGGGTTAGAAAGGAAAAGAGCGAGAGAGCGGAAAAGAGGGAAAGAGGGCAGGGGAGAAAGAGAGAGAGTGAGACCGACAGAGAGAGAGAGAGAGAGAGAGAGAGAGAGAGAAAGAGAGAGAGAGAGCATACAGTGAAGTCCTTCTTTTGGTTTATGAGCTGCCAGGGTTGGTGTAAGTAGCCTGTAATCATCACATGAGGCCGAAGCCTGTGTTGCGTCAGATCTTTCCAGAAAACTTGTTCAGATGCCGCGCTCACCTCCCAACAGCTGGTTTCCAACCAGCCTAACCCAAACATCCCCCAACTAGCAAACAGCCTCCATCTAGACCTTTGGGAGACTGTCTCTCTCCCTCTTTTCCTCTCTCTTTCTTTCTCTTCTGTCTCTCTCTCTCTATCTCCCTCTCTCTCTGTCTCCTTCTCTGACCACCAATTGCAATTTGCTGCAATGACAAAAGCATCTAATGCAGCTTACAGTAAGTATTTCTGAAATCCAGTGGTAGAAAGCACAAATAGTACCGCAACATAAGTGCAAATGCATATACTGTATGAGTGCTGCTGCATTCTGCACAATTCTCTATTTCTCTATCCCTCTCTCTCTCTCTCCCTCTCTCTCTCTCTCTCTCTCTCTCTCTCTCTCTCTCTCTCTCTCTCTCTCTGCCTCTGGCCTGTCTTTCTCCTCGTCCTCGACCGCTCTAGTTAAGAGGCTTGCAGAGATGCCTCCTGAGGTTATGTCGAAGCTGTTAGCAGCAGCACCAAGTCAACAGCACAAACTATAAAAAGCAAATTCGGCAAACAGGGGATTCAAAGGCCTCCCAGCACCTTCATCACCCCCACCGACACCCTTATCCTCCTCTCCTCCTCCTCCTCCTCGCCTCTCCTTACTCCCCCTTCTTTTCACTCCCTCTTCTACCGCCTCCCCTCTCCTCTCCTCCCTTCAAATGTGCTTCCTCTCACATCCACTTCTCCCCCTTCTCCTCTCTCCCTCTCCCACCTCCCTCCGCTCTTCTCCTCCCTTCAAGTGCGTCTCCTCTCATAACCACTTCTTCTTTGCTCCTTCTGTCTCTCTTACACCTATCTATCACTTTCTCTATCCACTTTCTCTATCCGCCTCTCCTCTCGCCTACTCTTCGACCGTTACTTTCTCTCTCTTTTTCTCTCCTTTCTCTCTTCCACCTCTCTCCTCTTTTCTTCAACAAATCCTTTGGTTGCAGGCCTGCTATTACATTCCCTGCAGGGTGGTGACGTGCAGGACCAACCCAGGGCACATTTCTCTCTCTCTCTCTCTCTCCCCCCCTCTCCCTCTCTCTTTCTCTTTCTCTCTCTCTCCCTTTTTTATTGGAGCGTTGGGGTTAAAAATAGCCGTTAAAAAAGGGAGCGGCCGACGAGGAAAGAGCGAGGCTTGCGATGGCTGTGCACAAACCACCACAAATGACTGTTCTCAAACATGGGACACATAAATTGGACCTGAGCAGTATGAGTGTGTGTGCAATGTGCGTGTGTGTGTGTGTGTGTGTGTGTGTGTGTGTGTGTGTGTGTGTGTGTGTGTGTGTGTGAAAAAAGTTCCTGCATGGAATTCACCACATGTGGGCACCACAGACACACACACACACACACAGAGAAAGACACACACACACACACACACACACAGCACTCCCTTCATTTGGCTGACTCTGCCAAAACATGCCTGTAGACACCTTGGAAACGGCTTCAGAAGACAGAACGCTCAGGTAGGGTGCCATCATCAGAGAGCGCGTGAAGGGCCAGAGCGCACGTGGAAAGAACGAATGAAAGAGAGAAACGGAAGAAAAAATGCAAAGAAACCCAGACAGAGGGGAAGAAAGACAGGGAGGAGGACGGGGAGCAAGAGATGAAAGTACACTATCCTTAAATTACTGTGCTTTTTAATTGCTGAATCATGATGAGATGTCTCTGGAGGGGAGCAGGAGCTGCTGGGTGCTTCGTCAGCCAACGACCCCCTACTGCAGCATAACACACAGAAACACACACACACACACGTGTACACACACACACACATACACTCTCTCTCTCTCTCTCTCAGACACACACACACACACACAGATATAGAGAGACTGCACACTTACAGTTTGGTCTCAGAGGAGAAAATAGAACATCTGTGTGCCTGAAGAGACCTAATTACCAGAGTTTGTCAGCCCATTAGTGTAGAGAACAAAGGAGGAGAAGTCTGTATCTGTACTAACACTTATACTAACGGACTCCGGGTTTGTGTGTGTGTGTGTGTGTGCGCGCACACGCGCATGTGTGTGTGTGTGCGTGTGTCTGCGTTCATATGTATCCATATCAACGATTTGTCAATTCCCCAAGGAACATATTAACAGAGAAGGCTTCTTCAGATTTGGAAAACAAGACATATACACGTCATAAAATAACAAAACTCAGACTTATGATGTCAAAGCTGGCTGTGTCCAGTTCTCAAACATTTCCTCTTCTTCCACTACCTGGATGCACTGTGCCGATGTATATGGTAAGCACTACTTTTCCATAAACTACTGTTGCAAAGATCCATGTGAGCCTCTTATATCGGGCGGGAGGAAATATCCACTAAGGCAGAGCTGGGGAGGGAGAGCCAGAGGAGGGGGAGAGGAGGGTAGAGGGGGGGGGGTTCTTAAAGTCTGAAGCCTCTGTAAATATTGATGGCTGGGGAGAAATCTGGGCCCCACCTCCTCCGTCATCCTGTCAGCTGTCACTGATTGATCAAATCACACCACAAATCCCTTTAAATCCATACAAAAGCCAGCTTGATGCGTGGCCCTGCCAATATGGTATGCAAACTCTCTCTCTCATTCTCTCTCTCTGTCTCTCTCTCTCATTGTTTTCCCTCTCCTCCGTCTTTTTTCATTTCCCTGCACGGACATCGACTCCCTTCTCCCCTCTCCCCACCACATTCCTCCACCTCCATCTTCATCTCTTTCTCTCTTTCTTTCTCTCTGAAACATTACACTAGTTATTTCAGAGGAGGAGGTGGGGGGGGTCTGGTGCAAGTCATCCCCGAAGGCTGTCACACACACGCGAGGATATCAATCAGGCACGGCTCTTGGAGCCAAGGTCACCTTGACCAATGTCAGCTCTCTCTCCCCCTCGAGGAGCGCGCCTTCGAAAACGCCTCGTACACTCCTGCATGCCTCTTCACGTTGGGCCGGCATACTGTATCACAACATCAATCAGGAGGAAGAGGAGGAGGAGGAGGAGGGGGAGGAAGAGAGGACTGTTCATGCGCCAAGTCCAATGTTTGAGGTTCCGTTGGGACCTGCTGCCACTAAGAGGGAGAGGTCTCTGGAATGAGACACCGTGCGTTTCAGAGATGCTCGCGTCTCCCTTAGCACAGATATCCACAGGCTCGACCATAATTAGCAGAGGACCGGGAAAACACAATGCACAAAAGCAAAGTGTACATGGAAGTCTGTCTCCTTCCTGTCAAAATGAACGTGTTAATCATCACAGCCCCAATTTTTGTATAAAAAAAGATATGTCAACTAATCACACAAAACAAGAATAGTTGCTTTGTTTTTGACAGGAAAAATGCTGCGACTTGGCATGGTTTTCGCGACTGTGGCTCGCCTGAGGTATGTTTTCGGTTTTTGACAGGCACGCCAAAGAGCAGCAGCAGTGCAGTACTGCTTGCTAAACTGCAGGGTCGCTGACATTTGAAAATGGAGAGCCAGGATGGCAATAAAGAAAGGTGCCAGCTCGGGTGAACTCCACAGCCAACCTTCTTCTGAAGAGAACAAATTCGACCAACAAAACAGAGAAATGCCAAGCGTAGATATGAGCGCAGTGACAATAAAGACAACAAAGCTAACGGGACACTTTGTGTGACGTGACGTGAGGCGTTCAAGAGATTCCCTCCAAGTGCCTGTTTGTCTGTCTGAAGAGCCGTCTGACAAAGAGGAACAAAAAAGCAAAACAGATAAGAGCGAGAGGCATCTGTTGACCTCCGCAATGTTATCTCCCTGCCTCCCCACCGCCACCACCGACACCACCACCACCACCCCCCTCCCGGGTCCGACATCAATGTGGTGCACTGCACATGGCTTCATAGGAAGGCGTCTTCCTCCACAGAGGACTTCAAACGCTGTTGATGTGGTCTGTTTCATGCTCCTCTCCCGGAGGCCGATTACGGCTTAATGCTTCAAGGGGCTTTCTACTGCATCAGCATTTAAAGAAAAAAGAGAAAGGAAAGAAAGATGTTCTGTGCAGGCTATGTGTGTGTGTGTGTGTGTGTGTGTGTGTGTGTGTGTGTTTGTATGGAAATGGAACAAACGCATACTTTAACACACAGATGAATTAATGGGTGTGTTTGAAGCCGGGAACAAACTGGGGGACGGAAACCATACTGGCACATGTATATACCCATATACCCCACCTCCACACACACACACACACGCACACACACACACACACACACACACACACACACACACACACACACACACACACACACACACACACACACACACACACACACACACACACACACACACACACACACACACACACACACAAAATACATACTCCCATCCCATGACACCAGAGATGAGTGAGTAAAGGATACATCTGATAAATCAGAGGCTTCCCCTCATGCGAATGGGAGTGTCATGCTAATGATTTCCAGAGAGGTGTCGCCTCCAGTGTGGGACCATGAGGGCTGTAGCTAAACAACGCAGACTCTCAACCTGCACATGCCTGAATAAAAACTGACCCCATTTAAGAAAAAATCAATATGTGGTAAACACCTGAGAGAGAGCCTTACCCAGCCAGGAAATACAAATGAAGACGGACACAGAAAGAAGAGACAGGGAAAGAGAGATAGAGACAGAAAGAGAGAGCAAGAGAGAGAGAGAGAGAGGGGGAGAATGGTGCAGTTTCACACAAACGGACAGTGCTCTTATCACTTGAGCTGTCTGGATGCTAATGTCTCTCTATTAGGCAGAGAGCACAATGTGCCGTCCTCAGCCAGTAGGCTATGAGAGGCCTCTGTCTGGTGCTACCACTTCAGGCCAGGAGCCGCCTGTGGAGGACAGTCGGAAACATCCATCATTCGCGCCTAGACTCTGCCGCCGATGTCTGTGTAGGTCAATAAGCTAATTGGCACTAAATGCCAAGCTCTCCATATCAGCGCAAAAACCTTATCTTCACAAGCTCTTCAATACCCTCAAACCAATACTGCTCCTGTTTGCTAGGGGGTGCTGTCCTTCTTTGTTAGGGTTCAAAGAGGTCAAGTGCCTCTATTTACTATTGGTGGACATACGTGGGCTAAAATAATATTGCGATAACAAAACAACGGACTGTAAAAATATGCCTACGTGGTTCTTCTAACATAAAGGCGTGAAACACCTGGCTAACAACTATGTAAATGCTGTTAGCTAGAGAGCCCAGCAGGCACTCATTCTGAAGATTTGTGAGTTTTTATGTCTTTCATACAATAACAATATACGGATGAGTTAGTCCCATTACAGCGACCAGCAGCTTCAACTGCGTGTAGCCTATCTGATAGACTGCGCTTATCTATGCACATTAGCATGAGGCGCGGAGTTTGGTTCCAAACAGCTCCCCGCTGTCTTCAGGCAACACCCACTCACCACTCCTATCTAGGAGACGGAGAGGACCTGAGAGATCATCATTTTAATGAATTCTGCGTCCAGCCCCGGGAAGGTATAAACACCCCCACCTGCAACAGCGCTCACACACACACACACACACACACACACACACACACACACACACACACACACACACACACACACACATCTTCAGTGGAATAGCGCGCGCGCACACACACACACACACACACATATGGCCCATCCTCTCATGTATGGCCCTAAAAAAATCATCTAACTTTCATAGGACTCGACACAGAAGTCCACGATTTTATGCATGGGGAGGTATGTAGGCTATCTGCTTCGAATGGGAACACGGCAGGGCATCTTTGCCAACACTGTACTTTCGGAAAGCACGGAAATATATCCCTGCCGACCTCAAATTATAGCCTTGCATGGGCCGTGTTAGAAGGCAGAAATTGCCGTTCAGGCTGTCAACCAGGCCCATTTGTTTCTTGAACTGCTCCTGTTGGAGACGTTAAGAGGGATAGAGGTCGTAAAAAAGTCTCGCTACAACATTAATGCCAATGATTGATTTATGCCACGCTGTTAATCAGTCTGATTAAAATGTGTCACCACGGTACAGTACGCTCTCTGCCACTTTGATGTATAGTTATAAGCGCCATCATTTCACTGCATTGGGATTCCAGACTAATGGTATTTTCCGTCCTGTTGTAATGTCATAAAACCTTTTCCCTCGATTGTCACAACACTGTTGCTGGCTGAGAGATTCTCATTTTGGAGCCAAGTTCGAAATAGTAGAAAATGGCACTGTTAAATGCCGCTAATTAAGTTGAGAGTGAACTTTTCAACTTTAAGTGCTTCAAGCGCAGTGAGATAATGATGAAACACTTACATTTCATGCTGAATCAGAAAACTGGTTACGCTTGCCAAAATGAATCAGATGTAGGCTATGATATAAACGAATAGATCTCAACTCAACTTTGACAACAGTAGGCTACACTGTATAACCAATCACATGGTCCTCACAAATACATTATTTTTTCCTGACTGGAATAGGACTTATGCCGAGCTCCTTGAACTTGAGTCACATTCATCTTTCTATGAACCCAACAACCCAGGATAAGGTATCATACCAGATGAGCCACAGAATTACAAGGCAGGCATGCGTGTAATCTTCTGTAAATCCTTATTTGCGACCATGTCTATGAAAAACAGACAGTGACATCAGGCCGAGCCGGTACTCTATGCTCCACCTCATCTCTGAGCTGTCACACGGAGAGATCAAAAGATGTGACGGTGTCTCGCACTGGTTCTGGCCAGCCTCAGAAATGAACAGCGGGCCTGTCAGGGCCAACTGACACTTCACCGCGCATATTAACACACAGAACAACAATCACCCGGCTAGCTGAAGTAGGCTAAAGGTTGTGTTAACAGCTTTACAATGCTTCTAGTGTCTGTTCTTGTCAGCTAACATGGTCCTTTTTATTAATAAGAAAACAACAAAGATGAAGGTCATATCCTTGAGATGTGCAGATTTAAAGTAGGTAAACAGGCTATTCAGACATTAGAGTCAGGCTGTAGCATACAGTAGGATATTTTGACCGACCAGCTACCCAAGTAAAAATATAAAACGGATCTCTGGGCTGTTAAATAAACTGCACTAGCCAAAACATAATGTGTTTACATTTATAGTAAACCGGTACAAACCTGCTTTTGAACAAACAATATGTAAAGAAAATTATGATGTTTAAAATTCCGGTTAACATGAAAAGAAACTGTACGCTATGAATGTTCCTTATTTTGAAAAGCCTGGTTGAGTCGACTGACAGGTCAATTAGTAAAGTTGCACTTACCGGAGATTTCGCTCTGTGGAAGTCCGGCAACATTGAAACCCTTGCCGGCGTAGAACTGCTTGACATCCGCACAACTCCTGGCTTTAGCGATCGCGTTGCCGGCGCCGAAAACCGGCATGGTGAGGACGCACAGGACAAAAACCACGGTGATCCCCATTCTTAATAGTTATAAGCACAGCACAGCGAAGTGCAAATCCTGCAGCAAGGTGTTGTGATATTAGCGAAGTCCTGTCATGCGATAGACATCCAACACCGCTATCCGTCCGGTGCTATCCGTGATTAAGCTCCGAGGTTATGAGCGTAATAGCGAGTGCTCTCTTGTTAATGTCAGCTTTATTTGACAGGTTGGCTCGGCGGAAATATTCAGGGAAATTGAAGTGCACGCTGACAAATAAAGCTTCCCGGGACCGCTCTACTCAAGACTGCGGTAACCAGCGGACGAAACAATTAACACTTGGCAGTCAGAGTCCGTGTCCTCTTGTTTTGGACTGATGTTCTTAAACCTGAAGACAAAATGACAACAATTACAAGTTGAAGAATTCTAGTCATCACATATCACAATGCAAAATAGCAGTAACATATAACACGGCAGAAAAAAAGGCAGGCTAGATAATCTAATGTTAATGATAGCTCCGGAGAGCAAAGTCCGACAAGTGGTAGCCTATAAGGCGCATTGGTGCTGTTTGCTCCAACGCGGCAAACGTTTGCAGCGGTAACACAGCTTACTGTTAGATGCGGAGATGCTGCCCCTGCTCTCCCGCTAGAACGAATGAGGCGGAGAGGGGAAGGCAAGAAAGCACCATCTGCAGGGCACTGACTTTGTGTTCTGACTGCGCGTCTGCGATGCTTCCCCACAGGATGTTGC